>NC_057810.1:218715961-218940258 GCF_018294505.1 Triticum aestivum | reverse complement strand
CGAACGGAGCCGCCGCCACCGACGAGCTTCCTCGCGGCCACCGCCACCCCTAGCCTCGCCGATGCGCTCAAAGGCTCCGCCTCGACCCCCTCTTCCTCCCCACCGAGCCAAGCCCCTCGGGAAGCCCTGCATCGCCTCCACGCCATCGTCTTCGTCCTCGACCGCCGCCGATGGTCGCCGTCGATTCGCCGCCGTTCGTGCTTCCCCGAGCTCGCTGACCCTCCCGGCATGATCCCCGTGAGCCCCTACTTCGTTTCCCCCTAACCCCATGTCCGATTTCGAGCTCTAGCCGCCCCCTCTACCGGAGCCGAGACGCTCCGCCGCACGGGCTCGTCGCCGGCGTAGCTCCGGTGACCATTTGGTCACCCTGGCATGCCTAACTCGCTCCCCGCACCGCGTAGCGCCCCGCTAGACTCTCACCTCGCTCGTTTGCGCACCGTAGCACTAACTCGCCCCAACCCCGAGCTCCGGCCGCCGCCTCGGGCTCCACTCCGGCGAACCCCGGCCACCCCCGCACCTCCCGTTGGTCCCCCTAGATGCGCACGGGCACGGGCTACCTCCTGGTGCCCTTGGCGCGTCGATCCGATGCCCCTAGCGCAAGTCCGGCGTCCCCCGGCGTGCTCTGTGGTCGTCGCCGGCTAAACTCCGGTGAGAGCTGACGTGGCCGGTCATTAGGGCCTAACCACCCCGCTAACCCAGGCCCAGAGCCACTCACATGTGGGCCCTAGTGCCCCTAATCTTTAATTAAACTAAACTAACCCCCCTGTCTAACCTGTGTCACTGACGTGTGGACCCCACATGCCAGGTTTGACCTGGACCTGGCCGTTGACTCGCTGACGTCATGCTGGCTTCAGGCTGACGCAGTTAAATCATTTTCTGGATTTATTAATATTCAGGAAATTCCAGAAAATGCCTAAAACTTCAAAAAATCATAGAAATTCAACCGTAACTCCAAATTAAATAATTTATATATGAAAAATTATCAGAAAAATTCAAGGAATCCACCTGTACCATTTTCATGCATGTTAGAACAACTTATAGCTGCTGTATAGCACAAATCAATTAAATGGCATTTGAATAATCACATATGGAGTTTGAATTTGAATCTTGTATTCAAACCAACTTCATTTAATCTGTTGCTAGTTGCATTAGCCCAAAACACATTGGATACCAACGCTGTCAGGACCCCGACTCGATGTCACATCGATCTAGCCTGTAACACCTCATATCACCTTGCGGCCTCACGCACGGTATCCCCACGGGTGTCGCCTTACCTTTGCCTGGGACCGTTTGCGCCTTTTGGCTCACGTATATGATGGTGTCGCTAGCATCCATATGATAAGGAGCCCGGGCTGACATGACTAGTCGTAAACCCAAAGTGGCACAGACTTACAGGGACAGGCATCCATGACCCAGCTTCGAATGTGTCGGTCAGCAGCAAGTGGGTCCGGGCTGTAGCACTGGGCTAGTAGGACTCCGGTAAACCGGGCTGTAGCGGGCTAACAGGACTCCGGTACTCAATGCGTGACATTTCCCCGAAGGGACAGACACAGGATCGAAGAAGGACACATGCCGGCCAGCCTAAGTGTTCTAGAGCAGTAGCAAGCTACCATGGCTCAGTGGAGACACTAGGAGACATTTCCCGGTAAGAGAGGCTACTAAGGATAAACAACTAGATAGTCAGATCCCACACATACCAAGCATTTCAATAACATACACACAATATGCTCGATATGTGCAAATACAACATGGCATCACAACATGACTCTACGACACAAGTACTTTATTTAAGGCTCAGGGAGCCATACATAATCATACACACAAGTACGGGTCACACGACCCAGCATTCAAGTCATACAGTCATACAAACCAGCAGCGGAAGTAACTTGTCTGAGTATAGACAACTAGTAAAATAAAAGAGGCTTGAAAAGCCTAGCTATACTACGTGGTCCTTCACAAGCTCAGGATCACCACCCGGGCCTTAGCCTACTCATTGATGTCAACGTCTACATAGAACCAATCAGAAGGGGTTGCAGCGTCTTCTGTAAAAAAATGTAAATTATAGCAACGTGAGTACAAAGGTACTCAGCAAGACTTATATCAGATCCTACATACATGCACATTATCAAGAAGGGTTGGTGGAGTTGTTGCAGCAAGCCAGCTTTGACTCTTGGCTAGGCTATCCTACGAGACTCCAACTTGAAATGGTTTTGCGCACACGAGTCCACTACTCACCACTTCAATACACTACCGAGGATCCACCTCCGTCTTCCTACGGAAGAGCCATCCTCGGCACTCACACTTATCTTGAGGCTTTTAGTAGTTTCCATTTTCTTGTCTATGAACTGTATAGGCAACCAAGTAGTCCTTTATCGCAGACGCGGCTATTCGAATAGATCATGTTAACCCTGCAGGGGTGTACTTCTTCATACACGCTCTCACCACTTACCGTCGTCTACACGACATGTACTCGGCAACCTTCAAGCGGAAGCCCAACATGGGTGTCGGCCACGACCTACCTAACCACCTAAGCCTCCAGTCCAGGTTTATCGCCTATCCAGGTACCATCCGCAGGGAGTCCGGCCGAGGTTTCCCATACGGCCCCGAACGATGTGAACAGGGTTCCCGATATACCTAACGGGTATTCGATACACCGTGCCACGTACCTACCGCATCACAGCCCACCCCTACGGCAGCGCTGTCCACGGCCTCCAGTAGGCTACAAACACCAGAAACTACTTGCAACTCCTGGACAGAGAACTAGGGTGAATAAGAAGCCGAGAGGGTCCATTGGTTTCGGGCCCAATGCATGGTAGTAGCTGATTCTTAAATCACACATATAGATCTCAGTGCTTAAGGTCGGCTTCAATGAAACAACCCACCATGTACTCCTACATGGCCTCTCATCGATACCTTTACCAAATCGTGTTCACCACACCACTCTCATTACCGACATAATCATTTCACTCTAGCCATCACCCAGATGAACCAGACCTGACACGACTCTAAGCATAGCAGGCATAGCAAGGTAGGAACAACACATACATATGGCTCAATCAACTCCTACACATGCTAGTGGGTTTCATTTAGTTACTATGGCAATGACAGGTCATGCAGAGGAAGTGGGTTCAACTACCGTAGCACACAGCAGTTTGAAACGCGTTGTCTTAATGCAGTAAAAGAGAGCAGGAGCGAGAACATGGGATTGTATCGATATGATCAAATGGTTGGTTGCTTGCCTGATGATTCGATGCACTGATACGGTTCTTCGTTAGGGTAATCACGATACTCCTCGGAGGCAGATCCTGCCGCAAAGAACACTGATACACAACCATCACCAAACAATGTGCAACAATATGATGTATGCATGCAACATAGCAATATGAGTGTGTTGGGCTAATGCAGCTAAGACTAGAAGGGTTTGAACTAATTTGAATCAAAGATTCAAATTTCAAACTCAAACATGGCCCTTTAAAGTGTTTTTCCTTGTTCTGCATTAAACATCAAGTTAACTTGTTTAATCATGCATGACAATAGTACAGATGGATAGATTGGATTTTTCTGATCATTTTTCATATATAATTTGTCTGATTTGGAGTTACAGAATAAAAGTTATGAATTTTTGAAGTTTAAATTATATTCTGGAATTTCCTATATTAGAATAATTCCAGAAAATCAATTATTGCGTCAGCCTGACGTCAGTGTGACGTCAGCAGGTCAATGGAACACGTCCGGGTCAAACCTGACAGTGGGTCCCGCATGTCAGAGTGATTAAATTAATTAAAGTTTAATTAAAACTAAACCTGTTTAATTAACAGGGCTGGGCCCCACCTGTCATTGACTCAGGGGAGTCAACCAGGGCCCACCCATGGTCAAACCCGGGTCGGCTGCACCTGCGAGTCTGACGCGGCGGCGAAAGTGGTTTTGGCCGTTTCGGCCACCAAATGGGTCACGGAGACCACCGGAGTGGAGCTGAGGACGAGCCGCAACTCTTGGTGGAGTCCGTTGGGGTCGGGGTGGCCGGAGTTGGCGCCGGCGACGACTTTGGCAGCCACCGGAGTTCGGCCGAAGACGAACTTGACGCTAGAGGGGTCGGTGAGGCTCGGGGAGTGGCTAGCTAGGTGCTAAGTTACACGGTGAGCATGATGGACACCGTGGAGTGGTCGGAGGGTGACCGGGAGCACGTCGGCGACGAGCTCCACGGCGGTGGGTGCGGTTGAGCTCCGGGAGGTCGCTACACGGCTCGGGAGCAAGAACGGAAGGAAGGGGAAGATGGCTAAGCTCACAGTGAGTGCGACGAAGCCCTTGGTGTGGCCGGAGATGGACCGGAGCGACGACGGCGTTGAAGGGGATCTCCGGCGACGGCGGTTCGGGCGAGGTCGTTGCGGTGGACTCGGGCGATGCGAGCGCTCGGGGCTCGGCTTCTCGATGAAGTGGACAGCGGCGGAGCTCCTGGACACGATGAGGGGACGCACGGGCGGCGGGGAGCACGGCTACGACGAAGACACGGCGATGGTGGCGTCGGCCATGGCGGGGGAGCGCGAGGGGAAGGAGCTGGAGAGAGGAGGGGTGTCTGGGGGGTTCGGGGGAGCGAGAGAGGCCGGTCCACGACGTCACTGGACGAGGGGAGCGGCGAGGCGGCGAGCAGGTGCGTGGCGCGCGCTGCGGTCGCCGTCGGGCACCTGCCTGCCTGCCTGGCCGGCAAGCAGCTCGCTGGAGCGGCGCTGGGCTGGGCCGGCAGGTGGGCCGGGTGCTGGGCGCCAGGTAAGTTTTTTCCATTTCTTTCTGTTTTCTGTTTTTTTAATACTTCTGCAACTTTGTTGAATTAAATAAAATACTTAGGCAACTCCTAAAATCACCAAACTACTCCTGGTCCATAATTGGATTATTTCCAACATGAAACATTTTAGTTTGGAGATATTTGAGCATTTAAATATTTTATATAATTTTAAATGCCCAAATTCAAATATTTATGATTTACTTCAAAAACCCTAGGATGGCCTAGGAAAATGTGCACCACTTTTGGCAGAGGTTCTGAACCAAGAAAAAAATGATGGGCATTTTAGAAGGGCATTTCAGGTTCATTGAAAAAGTTTTTAGTAAACCCTAATTGGATTCAGAGGGGACTGGGGGTTCTGTCATCCCCATTTCAGGTTTCTGATGAAACAGTAAACATGATGCAACACTCTAATGCATGGCTAACTAGGATGTGACAACTCACCCCCACTCAACAGAATCTCGTCCCGAGATTTGGGTTCCTCCGGAAAGAAGGCGGGATACTCAAGTCGAAGACGATCCTCCCTTTCCCAAGTTGCTTCATCCTCAGAATGGTGCGACCATTGAACTTTGAGAAACTTGATATTATGACGTCGAGTGGTACGCTCGGCCTGATCGAGGATACGAATGGGGTACTCTCGATATGTAAGATTATCTTGGAGATCAAGCGTTTCGTGTTCCACTCCACGGATAGGATCCGAGAAGCAACGCCTGAGTTGAGAAACGTGGAAGACATCGTGGACTCTGGAGAGGTGCGGAGGTAGTTCCAACTGGTAGGCAACTTCTCGTTTGGCGAGAATGCGAAAAGGTCCAATGTAACAAGGAGCCAATTTGCCTTTGATACCGAAACGATGGGTTCCCTTCAGAGGGGTAACCCGAAGATAAACCTTCTCGTCAACCTCGAAAGTCATAGCCTTATGTTTTCGGTCATATTAACTCTTTTGACGAGATTGGGCGGTTTTCAGCTTCTCACGAACGATGCAAACTTGTTCTTCTGCTTCCTGAATCATATCCGGGCCAAAGAATTGTCTTTCCCCGGTCTCTGACCAGTTAAGGGGTGTTCGACACCGTCGTCCATAGAGAACTTCAAAAGGGGCTTTACCCAAACTAGACTGATAGCTGTTGTTGTAAGCGAATTCGGCAAATGGAAGGCACTTCTCCCAATCCATTCCGAATTAGATAACAGAGGCTCGAAGCATTTCTTCTAGAATCTGGTTGACGCGTTCCATCTGACCACTCGACTGAGGGTGGAAAGTGGTGCTAAAAGAGAGACGGGTTCCCATGGCATTTTGGAAACTTTCCCAAAATCGAGAGGTGAAAAGACTTCCTCGATCCGAGTTAATTTCCACGGTCACCCTCCGACCACTCCACGGTGTCCATCATGCTCACCGTGTCACTTAGCACCTAGCTAGCCACTCCCCGAGCCTCACCGACTCCTCTAGCGTCAAGTTCGTCTTCGGCCGAACTCCGGTGGCCGCCAAAGTCGTCGCCGGCGCCAACTCCGGCCACCCCGACCCCAACGGACTCCACCAAGAGCTGCGGCTCGTCCTCAGCTCCACTTCAGTGGTCTCCGCGACCCATTTGGTGGCCGAAACGGCCAAAACCACTTCCGCCGCCGCGTCGGACTCGCCGGCGGCTAAACGCCGGTGCAGCCGACCCGGGTTTGACCACGGGTGGGCCCTGGTTGACTCCCCTGAGTCAATGACAGGTGGGGCCCAGCCCTGTTAATTAAACAGGTTTAGTTTTAATTAAACTTTAATTAATTTAATCACTCTGACATGCAGGACCCACTGTCAGGTTTGACCCGGACGTGTTCCGTTGACCTGCTGACGTCACACTGACGTCAGGCTGACGCAATAATTGATTTTCTGGAATTATTCTAATATAGGAAATTCCAGAATATAATTTAAACTTCAAAAATTCATAACTTTTGGGCCGTACAGGCCGGCGTCGTGGGCACAGTGCGTCGCGCACTGTGGCTGAGATCAGGGCAGGCATGGCAACAGTGCCGCGCCTCGCCGGAGATCTCCCAGCGATACGGCTTACTGTAGCCATGCCAGTCCCTCGTAGGCAGGGAGGGACGGCCACGTCGTGACCGTACCCCGCATCGGGCTTCGTGAAGTGTCACGGGCCGACTCCCATAGTCGGCACTCCTGGAGGTCGCCAGCTTGGAGTCGGCTTGCTTTGAAGTCGCCAGCTGAGACTCGGCTTCTCGGGAGATCGCCAGCTGGGACTCGGCCTCTCTGGAGGTCGCCAGCTGGGACTCGGCTGGAGGGGCGTGGCCTGCCCCGATGTCTTGAAAGGTCCTGGGTCCCGGGTCAGCCTACCCTTGGCCCATTACTCCGACAGTAGGACTGGCAAAATCACAATATAGAATGGGGAACTCATCGAGAGCACTCTGGTTGTGATCCTTTGGTTCAAAGAACTTCTGCCATAAGTGGTTCGTAGTATTTGGAAGAAGGAACGACCACGGACCTCGAGGACTAATGCAAAGGTTACTAATATCCTAAAGGAACTAGCAAACACTATCAACATGAAGTAAGTAGGGTGAATCTCGGGTTTAAAGAACCCCGGAATAGAATACCTACTACTAAGTGGCATCACGAGATGCTTTCGAGAATGATGTCCAGAATCATCACACTGGGAACACAAATCATGGCTAGATTACTAGGTGGTACTCTAAGACACCTAGGGTCATAATACTAGCTCCAACATATATACCAAGGCAAGGAAGTACCTCAACACCCTAGTTGGTGTGGTTAATTTGGCCAAAGGAACATCGGAACGGTAAGAAGGGATTTGCAAATGCATCAGATTATCTAGAAACCTGGAATGACTCGGACAACATAACGGTTGTAAATGCTCAAAAGATTGAGACATCCTACAAAATTGTGGCATAACCACTCGATCATCATAATATCAAGGTTCTGAGATCAACTATGAATACACGAAGATAGTAGGAATTGAACTGAGACTTAAAACCGTCAATCCTATAAGTCTACGGATTAGTAACACGTGACCCTGATAGAAGAAGGAGAGAGCCTAGTTCCTTAACCCCGTAGGAAAAGATAAGATGACTCAGATTAGAAGGGCATAAGGTAAAGGAGTAAAAAGAGCCTTACGTTCCATCCCACAATCAATTCCCCTACATATAACTAAAGCATTTCTAGACTCAACTTCGACCAATTTGGCTTGGTAATCCTACAGGCAGTCAAGCTCTGATACAAAGCTGTCAGGACCCCGACTCAATGGCACACCGATCTAGCATGTAACACCTCATATCACTTTGCGGCCTCACGCACGGTATTCCCACGGGTGTCGCCTTACCAGGCCCGGGACCGTTTGCGCCTTATGGCACACGGATATGATAGTGTCGCTAGCATCCATATGACAAGGAGCCCGGGCTGACATGGCTAGTCGTGAACCCAAAGTGGCACAAACTTACAGGGACAGGCATCCATGACCCAGCATCGAACGTGTCGGTCATCAGCGAGTGGATCCAGGCTGTAGCACTGGGCTAGCAGGACTCCCGTGAACCGAGCTGTAGCGGGCTAACAGGACTCCGGTATTCATCGCATGACATTTCCTCGAAGGGACAGACACAGGAATGAAGAAGGATACATGCCGGCCAGCCTAAGTGTTCCGGAGCAGTAGCAAGCTACCATGGCTCAGTGGAAGCACTAGGAGACATTTCCCGGTAAGAGGGGCTACTAAGGATAAACAACTAGATAGTCAGATCCCACACATACCAAGCATTTCAATAACATACACACAATATGCTCGATATGTGCAAATACAACATGGCATCACAACATGACTCTACAACTCAAGTATTTTATTCAATAGGCTCCGAGGAGCGAGATATTACAAACATGGGTCTCATGACCCAACATTCAGAGCACACAAATCAAAGCACAAGCGGAAGCTTAACATGTCTGGGTACAGACAACTATAAATGAAAAAGGCTGAGAAGCCTGACTAACTACCAGATCCTACCGAGGGCACAAGATCGTAGCTGAGGTAACAAGCTAAACGTCGAAGTCCAAGTGGATCTACTAGCGAGACTGAAGTCTCTCTGCAAAAACATAAAATAGGCAAACGTGAGTACAAATGTACCCAGCAAGACTTACATCAGAACTATCTACATATGCATCATTATCAACAAAGGGGATGGTGGAGTTTAACTGCAGCAAGCCAGCTTTGACTCAGTGGCTATCCTGAACTACGACTGCAATGTAACTCTTTGAGGTGGCGCACATGAGTCCACATATTCACCATATCAATACACCACTATGGATCCGCTCCCGTCTCCCTACGAGAACGCCATCCATAGCACTCACGCTTATCTTGCGTATTTTAGAGTATCCACTTTCACTTGTCTATGAACTGTACAGGCAACCCAGAAGTCCTTTACCACGGACACGGCTATTCGAATAGATCATATTAACCCTGCAGGGGTGTACTTCTTCACACACGCTCTCGCCACTTACCGCCATGTACACCTCGTGTATCTCGGCAACCTTCAAGCGGAAGCCTGGCGAGGGAGTCGGCCACGACCTGACTAACCACACAAGTCTCTCATCCAGGTTTATCGCCTATTCGGGTTCCATCCGCAAGGAGATCCGGCCGGGGTGTCGCTCACGGCCCCAAACGATGTGAGTAGGCTTCCCAAGCCCACCATCCGGGTGCCACTTGGTACACCGTGCCACTGTGCCTAGTCTGTCCCAAGCCCACCTGTACCGGGTGCCACTTGGTAGACTACTAACACTACCTACAAACACCAGAAACTAGTTGCAACTCCTGGACAGAGATCAAGTTGATTAATAAGTCGAGAGAGCTTGGAGTGCCCGGAGCCCAATGTGTGGTAGTAACTATTCATGGATCACAAACACAGAACTCAGTTCCTAAGGACGGCTTTAATGAGACAACCCACCATGTACTCCTACATGGCCTCTCACCGCTACCTTTACCAAATCGTGTTCACACACTTAGCTCTCAACAGTAGGACATGTTCACACACCTCGAATTCATCCCCGATGAACCAGACCTGACACAACTCTAAGCAATAGCAGGCATGACAAGCAAGCATGAATGAGTAGGCACATCAGGGCTCAAACAACTCCTACTCATGCTAGTTGGTTTCATCTATTTACTGTGGCAATGACAGGTCATGCAGAGGATAAAGGGGTTCAACTACCGCAGCAAGTAATAGTTGAATTGTTGTTGTCCTAATGCAGTAAAAGCGAGCAGGAGCGAGAGAGTGGGATTGTATCAGAATGAACAAGGGGGTTTTGCTTGCCTGGCACTTCTGAAGATAATATAGTTTCTTCATCGGTGTCATCGAACTCATCGTCGGAACACGTCTATCGAGAGGGAACAACCACCGACAAACAAAGAAGAAGCACAATCAATGCAATGCACAATATGATGCATGATCATGACATGGCAATATGCTGTGATTTTGGCTAATGCAGCTAAGATCAGAAAGGTTTGATCTTATTTGAACCCAAGATTCAAATTCAAACTCAAACTATGAATTCATAAAGTGCATTATCATGTTTTGATATGAACAGCAAGGTTAAGTTGCTTAAACATGCATGAAACCAGTGCAGATGGATAGATTGGATTTTTCTGATCATTTTTCATATATAACTTGTTTCATTTGGAGCTACGGTTGATTTTCTATGAATTTTAGAAGTTTAGGTAATTTTCTGGAATTTCCTGTAAAAGAATAAATCTAGAAAAGAGTTATTGCGTCAGCATGACGTCACTATGATGTCAGCGGTCAACGGGCGTGGTCCAGGTCAAACTGACCAGTGGGTCCCGCGTGTCAGTGTCTAACTAAACTAACCTAGTTTAATTAGCACTAACCTAGGTTAAACTAATTAAATTTAAACCTAAATTAGATTAATTAGCCGGGCGGGGACCGCATGTCAGTGGGACAGAGGGGGGAGTCAACCTAGCCAGCGGGGTCAAACCACACCGGTCAGCGGGTCAACCCCTGCCGGCGACGTGTCGCCGGCGACGACGGGCGCGGTGGGGCAGCGTGGAAACGCTGCTCCGGTGACCATTTGAACGGAGGAGACCACCTACGGGGAGCTGAGGCTCGCCCGCATCGAACCGAGGTGGTGGCTCGGCTCGGGGTTGGCCGGAACGGCGCCGACGATGAGCACAACGGCGACCGGAGCTCGAGTGAGATCAGGCTCGTGGCTTCGGTGGACCTAGCGACGCGGCGATAGCAGCTACTCGGTCTTCGCGGTGCGGTGAGACCGTTGGGCACGGTGGCGGGGCCATTGCGTGGCCGGAGCCACGTCGGCGACGAGGTCAGGCGAGGGCGCGATCGGGTAAGAAGGGCGCGGCAGCTACGGTGCACAGGGAAGAAAACAGAGAGGGGGAGACGGGCAGCAGCTCACGGCGATCTTCTTGGAGTGGACGGCGAGCTCAGGGAGGGCCTGAGGCACTCGGGGCGTCGAGGGGGATCTCTGGCGACGGCGGTCGGGGAGGAGCTCGGTGAGGACAGAGGGGCGCGTCCGGCTACGTGTGGCGAACCGAGGAGGTCGAGGCCGTCGAGGCGGAGCTTGCAGGCACGGCGAGGGGTCGAGGGAGAGCCGGTGGCGTCGACTACGGTGGCGGGGGCTTACGGCCGCGTCGGCCATAGTGGGAGAGGACGAGGGAGAGAGCATAGGGGGGAGTGGTGTCCAGGGGTTCGGGGCGGCGCCGAAGAGAAGGCCCGAGGCGTCGCGGTGGCCTCGATGACACAAGCGAGCAGGGAGGTGCGTGGCGCCGCAGGTGCGCGTGCGCTGTCTCCCTCCTCTGCCTACTGGCAGAGGTAGGTGATGACTGGCACGGGCCAGGTGGGCTGGGCAGCACAGCTGGGCCGCTGGGCTGTAGGTAAGCGCCACGTAATTCCTTTCTCTTTCTCCTAATTTAGTTTCTGCTTTCTATTTATTTGCTCTGTTTTGATTTAGTTTAGCAATAAATCATTTTTATATAATTCTGAGAATATTTCTGGGCACTCTCTGGATTAATCCGGTGTCCCTCAATATTTCTCAGAATATTTGGAGTTGTCAACATATTTATAGCAATGTTTTGGAGCCCCAATCAAATACAATATGTGTTGAGGTAAAATCCAAGATGGCTAGGAAAAATGTACATCACCTCTGGTTGCTGTTTCCAGCATTTCCAAAAATCATGAACATTTTTCTAAGACCATTTTGGGTTCTTGGAAATTATTTTAGTTGAACCTATTTGATTTCTCTTAGGTGCTAGGGTTTGAGTCAATCCCCATTTCAAATTCACACAACTCTAGACATGATGCATGGATGCAATGCCACTATCTACAACCAAATTCTAGGGCTGTGACATTAATGCACCTTGAAGTAGTACTCCCTCCGTTCCTAAATTATAAGTTTTTGTAGGGATTCCATTATGAATTACATACGGATGTATATAGATGCATTTTAAGTGTGGATTCATTCATTTTGCTCCGTATGTAGTCCACCTAGTGAAATCTCTATAAAGACTTACATTTAGGAATGGAGGGAGTATAAAATATGTGACGGTAAAGCTTTGTAATACCCCGGCCCAAGTCGAGAGATGGTTGTGCATGAGGAGGGCGAGATCATGTAGACCGAACAGGAACATGACCCGACGATGGAGCTCTCTAAGGTCTCGATGGACCTCACCGTGCTCCGCTGCCCATTGTGCCTCCGCCCCTTGACGCCTCCAGTGTATGAGGTTCGAATACATCTCGTCTGTTCGGCTGATTGAGCAAGGTGCAAGTTTCTTGATTGATGTGTTGTTCGATTGATTTCTGCAGTGCAAGGGAGGGCACCTGGCCTGCGCAGACTGCCGCGTCGAGCGCCTCGGGAACCAGCGGCAGTGCTAGAAGTGCGAGCGTGGCGGTGGCTTCGACATGCGGAACACAGCGGTGGACTCCGTCCTTTCGTTGGTGAGGGTGGAGTGCCCGCACGAAGGCTGTGGGCTCTACGTCACTTACCACAAGCTTGCCGATCACCAGAGCGTGTGTCCGCTCGCGCCCTGCAAATGCCCCATGCCCGTCTGCGGCTACGAAGGCCCGCCGCCGGCGCTCTACCACCACATCAGCACCGCGCATCCCATGCCCGTGCACAGGATCCAGTACGACAAGGTGCTCCAGCTTCAAGTGCCACTGTCGGAGCTAAGACTCTTGCTGTTCGCAGAGGAGGACCGCCGCGTGTTTTTCTTGGTCGGCGGCATGCTCGACATCAGCGCGCCTATCGCCGTGTCGGTCGTCTGCATCAGAGTGGGGGCGTCCCCACTGCCGCACTACTTGGCCAAGCTATGGGCGAACGGCCCGCCGGGGGAGCCCAAAGGCACGACCGACGCCGTCAAGGTGGAAATGGAGGTGACAAGCAACAAGGATCCCGGCGATGTTGACGTGCAGGAGCTGACCTTCTTGACAGTTCTACCCAAGCTGTTGGCCGGGGCTAAGCTTGAGTCCCTCCACATTCAGATTGACAAGCTCACGACCTAAATGTTTCGACAGTGCCTTCTGTTTACCTTAGTAATATGCTAATATAGGGATTACCTTGGTCTACTTTAGCTTAAGAAATGGTGGGTTTTGGTGGTGATGCAGCAATTACTTCGACATCAGAAAAGTAATTTCCAACAGTCGAACGGATATTTTGTGTTTGTTGGATATAAAGTCCCTTTGGGTAAGAAGTACTACTTGTCATCAAAATCGATAAAAGGAGATGTATGTAGACGTATTTTAGTTCTAGATACGTCCATTTTTATCCATTTTGATGACAAGCACTCCCTCCGTTCCATAATACATGCCTTCCATTTGTTAAAATATAGATGTATCTAGACATGTTTTAGTATATAGGTACATCCATGATAGAGCCAATCGGATGGTTGAGAACACTATAATTCGTAGCTACAGATGCATGTGTGACTCCCAGGTGCAGAGGCCGGGGATCATCATCCTTCTTTTCAAGAAAAAATAGACACGTGTGTGAGAGGACGAGTGCGTGTGTGCACCTCTTCTCATCCTGTATAACGTACTACTAAACTCAGAGTACAAGTTTTTGTGGGTGGCACGATGGTGTGTGCGAGAAGTCCCGAGAGATAGGTTTAATGCTTCTGAAAAAAGGACAAGCCTAGAGCTCGCCACGCGGCTATTCCTGTCGAACACCCCATTAACCGTAAGATATGTATACGACGGTGCCAGATATTGCACGTACACATCAGTACTCCCTCCTTTCCAGTTTATAGGGCTTAATTCAAAAATCTCACCAACCAAGATGGTGAGTGGTGGAATATTTTTTGTAGTTTGCAAAAGCACCTAATTAATGCTCTCTTTTTTCTCAAAAAATTATGTTTATCAATGCATTAATTGCAATGCATGCATGCATAAAGTACATGCATTGGTCAATTTTCTATTAATACTTGCATGCAATGATTTAATGCACCTTGGAATCTGAACATGTGTTGGGGAACAACCAAATTGAGCCTTATAAAATGGAAAAACTAAAATTTTGAGATAAGCCCTATAAAACCGGAAAGGAGGGAGTAGAAAAAGAAGTACTCCATCCGGGAATAGTGTCACACTTCGAAACTAGAACCATCAATAAATTTTGATCTTGCATCTCATCACATTCCAAATTACTCCACGCTATATTGAATTGCAAACCTGTTCACACCTATCACAACCTAAATGGTTTCCCACTTAGGAGCGTATTAGTACCACACTATATTGAATTCCAAACCTGTTCACACCGATCACAACCTAAACGGTTTCCCACTTAGGAGTGTATTAGTACTCGGTCATAAATACTAGTATGCCAAGATGACTGCGTATTCCTCCTCAACTCCTCATCCACAAAAACAAACAAGTCATTCAACATCCTTCCCTTGCGTCTGCCATGGCCAGCGTGAGTTATGGGTCGAGAGATTGCCACCAGGGAGAGGCGAGCATGGAAGCGGAAGCACGAGAGATGTCCCGCCTCGCTGCGAGAGCAGCCGACATGTACCGCCACGCGGAAGTAGCAGCACAGAGGTCCTGCCGCGCCGCTGAAATAGCACGGAGGTCCCACCGCGCCGTCGATGCAGCACACTGGTCCGGCCATGCCGCGGAAGCAGCAGAGATGTGCCGCCGTGCCATGAATGCAGCAGAGATGTCCCGTCGCACCGCGGCGGCCTGGGAAAATTTCTCGCGGGCAGGCGACGACTGTTACAGGCGCATGCATGCGAGCATCCATAGCCAGATGGATCAGATCTCCGGCTTGGCGAGGTTGCAGGACGACGTGAAAGCCTCGTTTGAACAGGCTACTGGCGTCATCCGGCGACTAAGGGAGGGCAATGAGAGGCTCCGAGCCGAGCACAACCTGCTGAGGGAGAAGATCGTCCGAAGTGCAGACCAGCAGGAGGAGACCAGTGCCTTATTGAAGAGGACCGACGTCATCGTCAAGAAACTTATGGACGAGAATGACATGCTCTGCAACGAGCGCCAAAGGCTGGTGGAGGAATCCGTGGATGTTCTCAAGCAGTGTCTTGAGGACAGGAAAGAGCTCATCGCCGCTCGCCGCGGAGACTAGTTCACGCGGCCTGCAGCAACGAATCAAGAAAGTAGAGATCAGCGAGCCAGATCCTCGTCTTCCTTCTTCTTTTGCCCTTGTGTATTTCGGGAGTAGCCGCATGTGGCTTTTTTAATTATCTTTCTAATTATGTAAGATAATTAATTGTCCTTATCTTTCTATGGAAGATCAATGTTGTGAGGCTGGAATGAAGAAAACTCTTCCTGTGGCGACCCTGGCGTTGCTGTTCTTCTAGTTTCTGCTGGGCTTCCTTCAGTTTCCTGGTTTCTTTTGATGTAATAATCAGTTTAGGATGTGGATTGTGTCGTCGGTTGTGAAATGTTGGGTTCAAGCGCGGATGTTTGGCCTTTGTTGGCCTCTTGGGATGTTGCGATTTCAATCTGGTAAATTTTAGTCCTTCGTGTTAGGCTGGAGTTGTGCTGAACTTCTTGTGAATTGTGGTGGTTTTCAGTAATGAAAATTGAAAGGGGCAAGCCCTTCTTTGATCAAAAAAATTTAATCATCCTTATATATTCATCAGTCTTGCTATAAGTCGCAGTAGATGCTATATAGGTCCGTCGGATCTTACATCAAGATCCATGCTTTCAGATTTTCTTTTTTCTCTCTTAAATCTCAGTCGAGTGAGACATAGCCACGCCATTAAACAGAGGCTCGGGTGCCATTAATGGAGACCTTGGGAGAGACGTGACGGCAGATGGAGGTCAAAGGGCTCTCCTCCCGATAAGCATGCGCAGGGGTCTGATCGCACGCCTCTCGTACTCAAATAGCTACCCAACACAGCGCCTCCTAGCTAATAAAAAATGGGGACGCGTGGCGGCACGTAAATGGTACTAGTAAGTAGAACGCCCACGGTTTCAATAATACTTGTGTTTCCGATTGTAATGTGACAGCACTTGTTCCAAAATGACTTTGTTGATTGTTAATGTGTGCGCCTTCGCAAATCGGAGTGCAAATTTACCACAACATGTTGGTGCCATGTCATGGCACTAAGCCAAGTTTCATTATTTTCATGCGTGTTTTGGATTTACAGGAATTAAAAAACTAAGTTTCTCAATGTTTCCAACCCAGCCACGACGCCCGGAATTTTGAATTTCATTCCCATTTCTTGCATGGAACCTAGAAATTCACCCGAGGACACAAATGTGATTTTTTAACCAACTTTGTTGCACGGGAGCATGTGCTTGTAGTTCAAATTTGAATTATGCGCATTAAATGACAAAAAACTCAATTAATGTGTAAATAAGGCCAAACGAAGCCGGAATAATTCCAAAATTTAACAGGGCACTCATGTAGTTCTATGTTGCCTTTGTAAATAAACTCAAGGGGGACAACGTATATCGTTTCACACTCAAAGGTGGCATGTTCCCTCTCAAAACCACGAGCCTTCTTGAGAGAAGCTTCGGTTTGCAAGAAGCTTATACCAAAATCTGTTCCTATTTGGCCATTTTTTTACCACAACATGGTAGTACCATGACATGACATCCATGCCAAGTTTCATGATTTTCAGACGTGTTTTGGATTTACAAGATTTTTAAAACCAAGTTTCTCAATGTTCTCGGCCGAGCCACGATGCCCAGATGTTTTAATTTTATTCTCATTTCTTGCATGGTACCTAGAAATTCACCCGAGGACACAAATGTGATTTTTCAACTAACTTTGGTGCACGAGAGCATGTGCTTGTAGTTCAAATTTGACTTATGCACATTAAATGACCAGAAACTCAATTAATGTATAAAAAACGACAAACGAACCTGGAATAATTCCAAAATTTAACAGGGCACTAATGTAGTTCTATGTCGCCTTTGTTAAGAAACTCAAGGGGGGCAGCGTATATCGTTTCACACTCAAAGGTGGCACGTTCCCTCTTAGAACCACGAGCTTCCAAATCGGCCCAATTTTTTACCACAACATGTTAGTGCCATGACATGACACCATGCTAAGTTTCATGATTTCCAGCCGAGTTTTGGATTTACATGAATTTAAAATCTAAGTTTCTCGATGTTCTCGGCAGAGTCATGATGCCTAGATGTTTGAATTTCATTCTCATTTCTTCCATGGGACCTAGAAATTCAACCAAGGACACACATGTAATTTTTCAACCCACTTTGGTGCACCAGAGCATGTGCATGCAATTAATATTTAGATTATGCACATTAAAAGTCTAGAAACTCAATTAATGTATAAAAAGGCCAAATGAACCCGAAATAATTCCAAAATTTAACAGGGCACTCATAGAGTTCTATGTTGCCTCTGTAAATAAAATCAGGTGGGAGGCAGCGTATATCATTTCGCACACAAAGGTGACACGTTCCCTCTCGGAACCACGAGGCTTGTTGAGAGAATCTCCGGTCTTGCAAGAGGCTTATACCAAAACGTGTCCCAATTCAGCCAAAAATATACGTATGAAAACAGGGTTTAGATTATCCCGAAAATCTCGCTACCTAGACCAATAATGTACTATGATTTGAATTCAACATAAAATGGATACAAATATTTGAATTGGAGAGCGTATGGTACATCTAGTTCATAGTAAAATATGATTACTGTTATATGCATGTCTTTTTGTTATCAAGATAATAATTAAATTATTGTATAACTTGACAACAATGGTATTCAAATAAGGAAAATTGATTCAAATTTAGTCCATATGGTAGACGACAATATATATGTTCACATGGTGGAGTTAAATGTTCATATATGATTGAAGATCAAAATGTACGACTACATCAATTATAAACCGCAAGGTCACCTAATGATATATTCGAATTCAACATAACTTGGATTCAAAAATTGAAATTCGAGATCATGGCATCTGTAATCATATAAAAAGGGACATCACTCTTTCTTTGGTGGGAATTGATTTGTTTTTTGTTGTTGTTGAGGGAAGTGCGAATCGATTTGGCACTGTGCAGGGTAATCTTGTTCTCCCGATTTTTTTTACATTTTTCTTGTAGTTTTTTCAATGGCATCTATAGCAATATAGTAAAAGGGGACCTGACTCTCTTGTGTCTTGTATGAATTGTTTTTTTTACACGTTAAGTTTGTTCTACCGAACAAGGAATCCGCACCTTGTTATCCCGAAATTTTCAAGCTCAAGTATCTTTTGTCTCACCTGCTTTGAAACTCCCGCTTCTTTAACCCGCACAGTGCCTTGTTATCCCGAAATTTGGACGCTCACGAGAACTCCCTCCTCATCCGAAATCACTCCCGCAGCCCAGACACGCGAAATCCCCCTTCTACCCCTCAGCCGGAAATGAAGCTCCACATTGTGGTGTCAAACCCGGTGGCGGTACGCTGGTAACTTACCCTACATTTCGGACAAACGCGTCCCTAAGCTTGGCTCCCCCCTCCCCCTTCGCCCCCCATTCATACATCGAGGCCGCCAAAACCCGCGAAACCCCACGCTCCTCCTCGGCCTCCCGACCGCCGCCCAGCCAGAGAATCTTCCCCGACTACGTCGTCCACCGCAACAGCTTGTCGTCCCTCATCCACCGCACCGGATGAGGATCCGTTGTCGATCTCGTCGTCCCGCTGGATCAGCTGCCCCATCCTCCACAGCGCCGTCTTGACCTGCCCCACCGAAACCGCAGCACCCTCACCAATTCCTCCGATGAAGCCGAGGCCAACTCGGCGCCACCAAGGAGGTTATGCACTCACCACTGCATTTTATCTTTTATTCAATCTCACGGGGCTGCCGGTGCTCGATACCGAGCAGACATGGCGTCTCCATCGATGGCGCCGTCGCCGGCCACATCATCCACGACATCTCTCCCCCATGTCGTTGCTTCCTCGGCGGCGACTTCCACAACGGCACTAGCTGCAGCTGCTCCGGCTCTCGCTCGCGCTGCGCCTCTGTTCTTGCTGTCGGTCGCGCTGCTGCACTGCTCCTGCTTTCGTTCGTGCTGCTGCTCTGCTCTTGCTCTTGCTTGCGCTACTGCTGCTGCTGCACGACCTCCGACAGCTATAGGAGTTGCTGCTTTAGCACTCGCTCGTGGTGCTACTAAATGACTTGCTCTCTGCTAGTGCGTTCCCTGCTCGAGCGTCTGCTGATTTAGATCACTGCTTCTCTGCTACTAGTGCTCGAACGCCCTAAACATCTATTGCAATGCTCTGTTACTAGTTCAATCAGTTTCGACAGTAAAATTCAGTTTCGACTGTGAAGTTTCATTTTCTTTAGTTAAGTTCAGAGTGAACAGTACTTATAGCATCTGTCGGAGCGGCCGTGGCACGGCTGATGCATTTTACATCTAGCACTTTTTGGTGATGTATTTTACATCATCTATTGCAGATGATATTAGGGTCCCACTTCAGATTAACATTGTCTGTCTTATCATGCTTCAGCCTCGTTGCCGTACACCTTAGCGGAGCTGCTCCAACGATGGAACCGTCCATCACAGCGGAGCAGTACCCTCGGCGCCGTTTCCAGAGGCCTCGGATCTTCTTCCCCGCCTCCGACAGGCACACCAGCATCATCACCATCCTCCACGTCCAACCCAATGATGCTGAGGTACACAAGGCTATGCCAAAGAGGTTGTACACTCATCGCATCACTTTGTTTCTCCATTCCTCTGTTCTTCCAATTCATGTGAGCCAAACACCTAGGTTGACTTAAATCTTATGTTTCCAAATGCTCTGTTTTGCACGTGCATTCCTATCCTATTCTTGTGTTTTTGCTGTCCCTGCGTTTATAGAATCCTCCAATTCTAAGGAGCCCTTACAGATTTACTTCATTTTCAGATTGGCATCAAAGAAAACTCTGTATGTTATGTCCTGCTCCTGCCGTGCCGTCATCCACCCCACCTGAGGTGCACCATCGACAGAAACGTTCACTGCAGCAGAGATCCCCCCTGCAGACTTTCTTTCGCCGCCTCAGATCATCTTCCCCGTTGTTGGCAGCCACGCCAACTGCATTACCATCATCGACTGAGCAGATGAACCTGAAGATTACACAGTTCTGGAAGAGAGGTCGCAGTCTTTCGTGTTTGCTTACGTTATACATCGGTTATTATTACCTGCTACTTTATCGTTCAATCTTGAGTTTTGAATTGCCCATGGGTCTCATATCGAGCCAGCAACGAATAGTATCTGTCTACTATCTGGTTCATCTGGGGTCTTCTATGTGGTTCATGTTGGGTGGGCAACAAACAATAGATGATCCATTGTCTATCTTTTTAAACTGAAGCTATAATCTACCTGCTATCATTAGTTTTGGATCCATCCACTCGTTTGCTACCATCAGCCTTGATTTTTGCATGCACCCCTTAGGCCTTACAAAATCTAACTATTTTTTTATTATGCATGTCAGAGATTGTACACAATCATACTGAACATGTAGAGAAAAAGAGAAGACCGTTGCGTGCGAATATAATGTCATGCAGATGCCGCTCCATGGTGGGCGAAGTGGCCTCCCCTCTCCTGCATTTCCAGATTGTATTCCAGAGGAAGATAACTGTTCGGATGGAGATTCAGAAGGAGCCGACCATGCCTGTTTACCACCTGAGGTGTTTGCTCTAACCTGGCATGCTGATGTTGGTCATATCATGCATATGGCGCCTTGCATTGCTTACATTATACATCTTATATGTCATCAGCTTAGTTTAGATTTGCTTTGTGTGAATGCCACCTGTTTGGTTTCTATATCATACTCCCACCATTCCTAAATATTTGTCTTTTTAGAGATTTCAACAAGTGACTACATACGGAACAAAATGAGTGAATCTACACTCTAAAATATGTCTATATACATTCGTATGTGGTAGTCCATTTGAAATCTCTAAAAATACAAATATTTAGGAACGGAGGGAGTATATGGGAATTATGAAATGCCATCTTCTTTAGCCAGGCATCATATACGTGAATCATGCAATGCCATCCTGTTTAGCCAGTCATCGTATATGTGAATTGTATTGTGCCATATTTTTTTCCATAATGTATTCCATTTGTCAACAATGTTTATACATTCATATACTCTTCCTGTGCATCAGCCATTTGAGTCGGTCATGGGAAAATCTGGAGTGAAAACAAGGTCTTCTGAGCAGTCTTGCTAGTTACAGATAGCTCCTCAGAGGAGGATTCAAAGAGAGATGACCAGTCATATTCCCCCTCCCCCCCGAGGTGCATGCTCTAACTTGGCTGGGTTATATTGCTCATATCATGCATATGGTGTCTTGCATTGCCATGCCATCTGCTTAGATTAGACATGCTTTGTCTGAATGCCTCCTGTTTGCTTTCTATATCAGATATGTGAATTATGCAATGGCATGTTTTTTAGCCAGTTATCATATATGTGAATTATGCACCGCCATGGAGCCAGGCATCATATATGTGAATTATCTCATGCCATCTTTTTTCATTACGTATTCCATTTGTCGACAATCTGTGTATATTGAACTACTCTTCATGTGTATCAGCCATTTGAGCCGGTTATGGAAAAATCTGGAGTGAAAACAAGGTGTTCAGAGCAGGCAATGGTACCTGTTGAAGCATATATCTCGATGGTTACAGGGAGCTCCGCAAAGGAGGATTCAGAGACAGATGACTAGTCCTATATCCCACCTGAGGTGTATGCTCTAAGTTGCAATGTTTATATTTCTCATATGATGCATATGGTGTCTTGCATTGCTTAGTTTAGACATCATATGCACAATATTGAATTCTATCTGCTTAGTTTAGAGATCATACATGCGAGTGCCAGCTGCTTAGTATATGAATCAATTATGTCAATTATATCATGCCATCCTGTATACTTAGACAACATGTATGTGAATTATTCCATCCCAACCTATTTTAGAAAGACATCATATAGTTTTTTCATGTCATCCTGTTTAGGTACTCATCATATGTTGAATTATGCCATTATATCCTGTTAAGTTATCCATCATATATCTGAAACTGTGTCATGCTATCATGTTTAGTTAGGAATCATATATGTGAAATTGTGTCATGCTGTCCTATTTGGTTAGACAACATATATGTGAATTACCACATCTGTCTACCATGAAATGTCTGTATGTTCAATTTCTTTTCTTGTTTATCAGCCATTTGAATTGGAGGGGGTGATGGCAGTATCTAAGGGAGCAAAAACCCGTTCTTCACAAAAGACAGTGCTACCCATTGATGCAGATAGAACCATGGTTGTATTGGCCCACAAACTAGCCCCACCACACATAATCGAGACTCTTCCAGATTGCACACTTACACCGTTGGGCAGAGAACTAGCTACAACCCATCTAACCGCATCCCCAGCGGATAGTAACCCACTTATAGTTGACAAAGCACCGTGTCCACCACAGAGTAGCCCCACACGAGCAGTTTGTAAAGCTACTGCAGTGCCCAAAGCACAAAGACCACCACAGCTAACCCAAACCCCACGTTTAACGCAGAAGAGCAATTGTTCTCAGGTCAGATTCCGTAGCTATGGTCCATACTCCTTTGCTGTTGCATCACTGTATTTACTCATACCAACTACTTTCGAATTTGAAGGATCCAATTGAAACTCCAATGGCGCAACAGGTATGTTTTAAACCTATTTCTTTAACTGGATTGCTGTTCTAACTTCTTGCTCTATGTTGATTTCAGTTTAAGTTGTATAAACAGTTATGTTCTCATGTGATGCACATTACAAGTGCTGCCAATGCTGTGTAGTTTCTCACACTTATATTATATCTATGCTGCTGTGTCTTAAAAATGTATGAGTTGAACTGTGTCTCTATCTTGATTAGGGAACATAAACTAGAATGATATGGACAATACAGTGACCATAGTACATAGATATATGTTTGTTTCATGCTGTTATCATCCACCTTACTACTGAACCGGTTTACCAAAATGAGTTTCGTATACTACAAGCTAAACATGTGATGTGTCTGCTTGTTTCTCTTGTAGTATGCAAACAGAATGTTGGAGAAGAGCACCCCACTATGCAATGGTAGAGAAAGTAATGCAGATAAGGTTCAAGATAGTGAGACAACCCTATTGGTCTCCAAGAAAGGTGATAAAAACGATCTTGTAGACAGTGAGAAAACCCCACAGTCCTGCTTTGATGTAGTGTTCGAGTTACTGGCCCGTACCGCTGGCACAAGCTCTTCGAACTCGTTGCCTGAATCACTTTGGCTTCTTCAGTCTCAGCTACAAGCTGAAAGGCATCAGTCAGCTATGTTGCGGCAAGAAGCCCAAGGACTGAGGAAGTCCCTGCAGAGTTCAGATGCGTACTTTCTTGTGCAACAGCAAGTGCTGGAGGATTTAAGCGCCAAACAAGAGAAAGTTAATAATATTGCTAAGCATCTTGCCAGCATTATGGGTACCCAGGATATTGTTTCTTGAACTCTTCTGAAGTGGTTTCAGTTCTGGACTTGTTTTGCTGCGGCGTTTATATGATGCTTTGTTCCCTATATTTGCACTAGTGGCGAACTTTGATGCCCAGTGGATGTAATATGTGTAATAGCCGTGATAGCCTATCATAAGTTGCTTGCTTATTTATTTCCTTGTTGTCTTGTTTATTTGTTTGCTTGTAGTCAGTGCAGTTCTTTTTCCGCGGTTTGCTAGTGGCTGTAATAACCTATTTTTTAAAACTAGGCCACAATAACCATGGGCTAATATTTACTGTAGTGACACTGGGCCTCCTATGGGCCGAAGAAACAGTGGGCCTTCTACGGGCCGTAGAAATAGTAGGCCTTCTACGGGCCGTAGAAACAATGGGCCTTCTATGGGCCGTAGAAACAATGGTCCTTCTACGGGCCGTATCATCAATGGGCCTTATACGGGTCGTATGATCGATTGGCCAAACATGGGCCAATAACAGGCCGCATTATGGCCGTAAACGGGCTAGAGTTGGAATCGTCCGTTCATGGGCCGACCATAATGAGCCATCGTTAATAGGCCGTATTTGATGACGCTATGAAAACGGCCCAACGTATTAACGGACCACAAACGGGCCGACTGTAACCACGGGTTGAATTTGGCCCACAAGCAGAAAATGAAAGTAACGGGCCTAAGTAAACCAATGGCTGAAATGAGCCCAAGAATAAATGGGCTCTAAGAAGGTCGAAAGATAACATGGGCTGGAAACGGCCCTACTGAATAACGGGTCCTTAATGGGTATAAAGTGATACACTATTCATTACGGGCCAGATTCACCACGGGCCGTTAGTGGGTGTAAAGTGATACACTGTTCATTGCGGGCCAGTTTCACCACGGGACGTTAATATGCCAAGAGTTACATAGGGCCTCATATGGGTCGAAAGACGTCATGGGCCATACATGGGCCAGAAGTGAAAATGGGCTGGAATCATATTGGATGGCCCAGATGACGCTACTGGGCCTAATTCGGATAGGGCGTAACGGGCCTTGGGTTAGCGGGTTGTAAATGGGCTATATGCGAAGAGGCCGTTAACAGGCTTTCCATGGGCCGGCCCGCCACCTTTTGACCAAGTCAAACGGGCCGGCCTTTTCACAGGAATGGGCCTCTGTTGGGCCGTGCCACGTGTCGACATATCATAGGTGCCTTCTGTCCAATGAGTGGATGACATCTGTCCCAACGATGAGCCGATACGTGTTTCCTCCAGCCAATGATGATTTTACACGTAGAAAATCCCCATTGGTCGGGTCTGTTAACGGGTTATCGGATCCAAAACCCGCCCCGATAGCTTAAGGCGTTCCGTTACAGTGGATGCCACGTGTCGGTCACCCTTGACGAAAGCACTTCTGTGACGCGCGATTTATCGTCATGGAAGTGGACACTTCCGTGATGATAATTTTGGTAATGTCATGGAACACTTCTATGACAGCACAGGTATGACTATCTTGATTCTGTCATAAAATCGTCATGGATGTACATGCATGACAAAAAACGCGACCTACTGTGACAAACACGTATCATCACGGAAGTGTATTTTTTTGTAGTGAAAGTAATAATCTCAGGATCAACAGAGAATTCATAATCCTTATCAGTAACACAGATAGGTGAAGTAGCAAAAGTAGGGTCAGGTTTGATTCTAGCATTAAGAGACTGCTGCTTCCATTTAGCTAATAATTTCTTAAGATCATATCTATCATTGCAAGCAAAGATAGCTCTAGCAGCTTCTTCATTCATAACATAACCCTCAGGAACAACAGGCAATACATAATCATTGGGAGAATTTTCATCATCACTATCATCAATAATAGCATGTTCAATAATTTCATTCCCCCTAAATCTAGCAAGTTGTTCATCAAGAAATTCACCTGATGGCAAAGTAGTATCACGCACAGAAGTAGTTTCATCATGCATAGTAGAAGTGGCATCATCAATAACATGCGACATATCAGAATTCATAGTAGTAGCAGGTTTAGGTGTCGCAACCTTACTAATAATGGAAGGAGAATCTAGTGCAGAGCTAGATGGCAGTTCCTTACCTCCCCTCATAGTTGAGGGCAAAATCATGGTTCTGTCATCTTTCAAGTTCTTCATAGTGATCAACAGATATAAATCCCAAGTGACTCAGAGAATAGAGCTATGCTCCCCGGCAACGGCGCCAGAAATTAGTCTTGAGACCCACAAGTGTAGGGGATCGCAACAGCTTTCGAGGGTAAAGTATTCAACCCAAATTTATTGATTCGACACAAGGTGAGCCAAAGAATATTCTTGAGTATTAGCAGTTGAGTTGTCAATTAAACCACACCTGGATAACTTAGTATCAGAAGCAAAGTATTTAGTAGCAAAGCAGTATGATAATAAAGGTAACGGTAGCAAAAGTAAAGATAATAGTTTTTGCGTTTTCGTAGTGATTGTAACAGTAGCAACGGAAAAGTAAATAAGCGAAGAACAATATATGAAAAGCTCGTAGGCAATGGATCAGTGATGGATAATTATGCCGGATGCGATTTCTCATGTAATAGCTATAACATAGGGTGACACAGAACTAGCTCCAGTTCATCAATGTAATGTAGGCATGTATTCCGTAAATAGTCATACATGCTTATGGAAAAGAACTTGCATGACATCTTTTGTCCTACCCTCCCATGGCAGCGGGGTCCTAGCGGAAACTAAGGGATATTAAGGCCTCCTTTTAATAGAGAACCGGAACAAGGCATTAACACATAGTGAATACATGAACTTCTCAAACTACGGTCATCACCGAGAAGTATCCCGATTATTGTCACTTCGGGGTTGTCGGATCATAACACATAATAGGTGACTATAGACTTGCAAGATAGGATCAAGAACACACATATATTCGTGAAAACATAATAGGTTTAGATCTGAAATCATGGCACTCAGGCCCTAGTGACAAGCATTAAGCATAGCAAAGTCATAGCAACATCAATCTCAGAACATAGTGGATACTAGAGATCAAACCCTAACAAAACTAACTTGATTACATGGTAAATCTCATCCAACCCATCACCGTCCAGCAAGCCTATGATGGAATTACTCACGCACGGTGGTGAGCATCATGAAATTGGTGATGGAGGATGGTTGATGATGACGACGGCGACGAATCCCCCTCTCCGGAGCCCCGAACGGACTCCAGATCAGCCCTCCCGAGAGAGATTAGGGCTTGGCGGCAGCTCCATGTCGTAAAACGCGATGAAACTTTATCTCTGATTTTTTTTCTCCCCGAACGTGAATATATCGAGTTGGAGTTGAGGTCGGTGGAGGTCCAGGGGGCCCACGAGATGGGGGGCGCGCCCTATAGGGGGGCGCGCCCCCTTGTCTCGAGGACAGGGTGTGGGCCCCCTGGTGAATTTTTTCGCCCAGAAATTCTTATTAATTCCAAAAAGTGCCTCCGTGGATTTTCAGGACATTCCGAGAACTTTTCTTTTCTACACATAAAACAACATCATGGCAGTTCTGCTGAAAACAGCGTCAGTCCGGGTTAGTTTCATTCAAATCATGCAAGTTAGAGTCCAAAACAAGGGCAAAAGTGTTTGGAAAAGTAGATACGTTGGAGACATATCATTGATCCGCTAACACTCCGCGGTTTCGATGTCCGGCGACCGAGGACCAACACCGATCGCTGGGCAGCTTGGCCAGCCCGGACAACATCGTCCGCCCAAGAAGACCTCAACCCTGCGCCCCAGGCGACACGCGTGCCGCCAAACGCTGCTGGGAGCGGGCAGCGTGGTCAAACACCGTCCACCCTTACTCGATGACAAGAACGGGCAGCTGCAAGGGCCTCAAGCTACGCCACGGCCACGGTGCCACACACCCGATGGGAGCAAGCAAACAAGAGGGCCGCGCTCACGGTGGCTCGGGAGCTGATGCGATGCCGGTTGATGGAGAGCGGCCGGGATGCATTGCTGGAGCACGTCGCCGAGCTACTGGACGCCACGGCCTCGGGAGCACCGCGTTTTTGCTCCCTCCTCACGCCTCAGGCCGTGGCCGAATCACATGGCGGGCCTCGCCACGCCCGCGTGCCCCTGGGCGCGCCAGGAGGCTTCATCGACACCGGCGCGACCGGCAGCAATGGACGTCCAATCGCACCCGCGCCACCTCCGATGAGTGTGGGCACGAGCGCTGCTACCCGCGGCCCCGGTGGGATGCCGCCCTACCATCCTTAGGATGGCACGCTGGGCCGGGCAACGTGGAGCGTGGGGCACTTCGGCGAGGTCTTCGGGGCGGTGGCCTCAGAGGCCTACGTGCCCCGCATGGTGGACCAGGAGTACACGCTGGAGGACGACCCTGGCTCATTCCTCGAGCCAGGCTGGGAGGAGGAGGCGCTAGGAGCTGAGGCCTTCCAGGAGCCTCCCGGGAGCCTCACCGACTGTGCTGGCGACAACAGCTATAGGGTACCACTAATCTCTAAGGAGCAAGCTTATGCTAACCATGGGTCACAGGAGGATCAGGTCACAGTGGAGGACGGCGGCCCCAGCTTGACAGCTTCCCTTCCACCAGGAGGAGCGCACTGGGGGCTGCAGGGAAGGGGCCGGGAGCAAGGCTCCTCCCCGCGTCGTGCGGAGCAGGGCGTCCCCCGGAGGTAGGCCCTCTTCCGGGAAGGTGCTGGTGAGCCTTCCCCTGGCAGAGGACCTGTGGTCGCCGAGGGCGCCGCTGGCGTCCCCTTTGTGCCTTGGCTTCGTCCTGGTTTCCGGACGCCCCAATGGTGGTCGAGGGTGGTGCAAGGCGGGGCCATCATCTGGTGATATGAAGTAAGGCTTGCGCCTGTGAAGGTCTCTGCTCGTGACACTCTCATGTAAAAATGAGTGGGGCTGTACAAGCCCCGGAGTCTCAGGAGTGCCGCCCTCGGGCCTCGGGGGCTCCCTCCCATGTCCAAGTGGCAGCACTTAGCTCCGCACTGGTGAGAAGACAAGAAGACTAGACTAGGCGCCGGACGCGGCCATTTGCTTCTTATCTCTTTTCTGTAGCCCTGTTTTCTCGCTTTGGATTTAAGTTTGAAGCTGAATTTTCATGTGTGGGGGGTGTCTTTCATCGTTCGTGCAATTTCTTTCGATCTGGTTCCTTGCCTTGATTCGGAGTTCGCACGTGCTGCCTCCCCCTCGTGAGCTCCTCGCGAGTAGGGGCTGGGCGCAACGCACGCATGCTGCGGGCACGTTCTTCCATGGCCGATGTTTGCTTCTCGCGAGATGCTCTCGGACGGGTCGGCAGGCCCCTCAGGTTCACGGCCTCACGAGCCAGGTCGGGACATGTCCTGGCTAAGGTAAATTACAGCAGCAAACTTGCAGCAGGACTAGCAGGCTCATGAAGACACATATCCAGCTTGGCCTAAAGAATAGAGGCAGTAATATGTTTACATGAGGGGCTTCCCCTCCCAAAATGCTCTTACAACTTCCAGGGCCGTGCCCGAGCTTTCGCATGCAGGGTCAACGACAAGGAGGCACGGGCTCAATCGGACATGTCACTCACTACATCCTCCGGGTCGCCTTCACGCGCGTCGCTGGCATCACTGTAGTCGTCTATAGCGTCACCGTCGCCATCGCCGGCGCGGCCCTCACCATCATCGACCACGTCGCCTTTATCCACAGCGACAACCACCACGTCGTCCTTGGAGGTGAAGGCCCTGACCAGAGTATCCACATTGTCTTCTACCCAGCGTGCCAGGTCGCCCCGGATGGCCCCGGGCATGGGGGCAATGGCAGCATCAAAGTCGAAGTTGGGGTAGGTGTTCTGGAGGTGGCTGAAGATGCGGGAGAACGCGCGCCTGAGAAGGCCATGGCTCCTCTCTTCAACAAGCGTGCGAGCCCTCTCGGATCGATTCTCCAGGCGTGTCACCACGTCGGTGAAGAAAAGGAGGTGACTGGCATAGTAGTTCGAGTGGGGATGAGGGGCTTCCTCGTCGCAGATAGCACCCAGCGCCGCGTTGTCCCTGATCCTGAGGCTTTGGAACATGGGGGCATGCACACGCTCCAGTGTCTGCCGCCGGAGCGCTTCCTCCCTGCTCTGTTGCACGAAGGACTCAGCACTGGTGGCTCGCTGCTGAAGAGAAAGCAGCTCGGCATGGGCGAAAGCCAGTTCAGCTTGCACCGAGACCAGGGCAGCTGCGGCGGCTTTCTCGCACTGCTCCACCTCAGCCAGCTCTGACCTGAGGGCAGTAGTCCTGCCCACAGCTTCGGTTTCCACCAGCTTCAGCTTCAGGTCGTACCTCCCCACAAGATCCGCGTGAGTTGCGGCCACCCGACGATCGACCTCCTCCTGCGCATTGGCCTCGCGCGCACCGATAGCATCCTCCGTTTGGGCGACTTGGCACTCCCTTGTCTCCAACCTCTCAAGCTCAAGGCTGCGCTCCGTGGCTTCCAGTGCTAGCACTTCCTCGCGCTTCAGGATTTCTTCCTCCTCGGCAGGCGTCCCCTTCACTGACGCTAGGGTGGCTTTGCGCGCCTCCACTTGATGCTCCAATGAGACGCTCCAGGCTTGGAGCTCCCACGCACGTTTCTCTACAATCTCGTGGCGGCGATCCGCTTCCCTGGCTTCTTCCAAGGCTCGAGTGCAAGCCTCGCACGAGGTCGCAAGAGACGCCTCAGCCTTCATGTTATCAAGCTCACGCTAGTGGAGCCCAAGGTTGATGGCCACCTTCATTTTATGCCACTCCTCCACTAGCCAAAGACCCTCGGCTTCGAGGCGCACGTCAACATCCGTGAGTTCTCCGCTGAGCTGGCTCATTGCGCCCATTGCTTCTTGAAAGAGCTCTTGGCAGACGACATTCCGTTCGTGTGCAAACTTGAGCGCTCGGCCGATTATGTCCTCCACAGCGGGGGTAGATGAAGGGCCCGAAGTGGCTCGCTCCCTCCCAGCAGGGGCTGGGGGCTGGCGCTTCCCCAATCACCATCTGGGCCATGATGGAGGCCTGGGCGGGTGAGGATCTACTGCTCGAAGAAGAAACCAAGACCGGAGCCATCCAGCCGCCGTCCACAACCAGAGGAGGAGCCCTTGGCACGCTCGTCCCACCCCTGGCAAGGCCACGAAGAAGGGACTGCAGGAGCTCGGGATCGAAGCGCCAAGTTAGCATGCCTGCCTTTCCGGCCGACCTCACGCCAGGGGTGGCATGCTGGCTTGGGACGCTCAAGGCCAGCGGGAGATCCGAGGCCGGAGGAGGTTGCTTCCCGGGAGGCTTCACGGCCTTAGCAGAAGGGATCCTGAAGAGCCACCGTCAGGAGGGGAAGCACCACCCAAGGAATCACAAAGATAAGGTACTTACTCATCTATGGCGATGTACTTCCTCTGTTTCAACGGTTGGAAGGCGCCACTGCTGCAGCTTGGGGACCCCTTCCTCTTGCGAAGCGCATCGAAGTCCATGTGGAGCCGGCCAAAGCGTTGGGCGTGGCAACCAGTGCTGGGTCCGACTGGTGAAGCACCCGAGGAGATGACCTCAGGAGCGCCAAGCTGGGGAGAGCCGTCGGGCTCCGCCTCGCGATGGTCTGCTGAGGCCTCGGGAGCTTCGGCCTCAAGAGCAGTGGATCGTGTCGCCTCCTCAACCATCACCCCAGGGCGAGAGTCACGGGTTCTCGAGGATGGTGCCACGGGAGCCTCGGGCGGCATCGACACCTCGGCACCCGCGCCTCCGGTCTCCAGCGACGCTTGCCCCCCTGCGTCCACTATTGGGGCAAGTTTGGCGCCAGCGACAAGAAGGGGGACCACAGTGACGGGGTTCTCACGGGGCCCCACGAGGCCGACTAGACGTAGACCCCATTCATTGAAAGGGGTCATTTGCCCCGCGAACTCCACCCTATTCGAGCAGCAGTACAGGAGACAACCCTCCTGTGGGAAACCGCCTAGCAAGGGGTCGCCTGCCAAGACTTCGAGCACTATTCTTCGTGCCCCAACTGGGAGCCCCGACTCCTGAAGCCTCACGCAGTCCTGGTCGCCGGTGAGGGTCCACATTGGCTGGGAATGGCGCTGGAGTGGGGCGATGCAGCGTCGGAGGAACTCCTTCATCACAATAGGTGCGGTCACACCAAGGTCCTTCAGCCTCCTCAACTGAAGCCAGACAAAGGCAAGATGGGAGCCCGTGAGCTCCTCGTGACCCCAGCCGGAGCTGGCGACAGTGGGTGACGACGGAGGCAAGAGCAGGGGGCTATGCACTCCGACATCAACATACACCTACCGCGTCCAGAACTCGCTCGTAGACAGTGGGAGTTCAAAGTCAATCCCTGAACCGGCTGTCGCCACCACGGCCTGGAAGCTTAGGCACCCCAAGCACTGCCGAGGGTCGGTTAGGTGCAGTGAGAAGAAATGACGCAGGAGGGCCACGAAAGGGGCAATGCCCACCATGGCCTCACACACAAAGGCGAAGACGGCAAGAAGGGCGACGGATCGGGAATCAGGGTGCAGCATATGGATCTGATAATGGGAAAGCACAGCGTTGAAGAAGGCGGAGAAGGGAGGAACCAGGCCAGCCCACAGGGCGCCGATGAAGAACTGTACCTCAGTGGCTGTCCTATCGATAGTAGCCCGGGACACATGCCAGGCCACCGTCCCTCCCCATTCGTTGAAGCTGGTAGCGATTGCAGGGCGGACCTTGTCCATGGCCTCCTGATTGAGCACCCGCGATCGGCCGACGGCGTGTTCGACGGCCGGAGGGGGGCTGACAGAGGACAAGGGCTTCTTCCCTTTCTCCGTTTGGTTCGGCGCCATGGCGATGGAGAGGACTGAGCTCGGGTCGGATTGGAAGAGGAAGCTGAGGTGCGAGGAAGCGGAGACGTTGGGGAGTGTGTTGCCAGCAATGGGGAAAAAATTTGTAGGACGCCGTGGCCGCCTAGCCAGGCAGATATCAAGGCTGCGTGGGGAAGCGGGGCCGCCCACGTCCCGTCAATCGCCACGCGTCAAGCGGGGTTGCACGCTGTTGGGGCCCGCGGCGCTCCGCACTTGCCCTTTGGCTTCGCCTCGAAGCCAAGCTCGAGCGTGCCTTGGTCCCGGGGGCTACTGTCGGCGTCCTGGGAGGGGGGGTCCCCAGACTTGCCTACCTGCAGCCTACAGCGTGGCTCTGCCTGCGACCCTGTATGGCCCATCTTCTCCAACAAACACTTAGTACCCTCACGAGGCGGACGACACAAGACCTCCTCAGGGGCAATGTCGGTGTCAAAACCGGCGGATCTCGGGTAGGGGGTCCGAACTGTGCGTCTAAGGCTAATGGTAACAGGAGGCAGGGGACACGATGTTTTACCCAGGTTCGGGCCCTATCGATGGAGGTAATACCCTACTTCCTGCTTGATTTATCTTGATGATATGAGTATTACAAGAGTAGATCTACCACAAGATCGTACAGGCTAAACCCTAGAAGCTAGCCTATGATGATTATGATTATTGTTGTCCTGCGGACTAAACCCTCCGGTTTATATAGACACCGAAGGAGGCTAGGGTTACACAGAGTTGGTTCCAAAGAAGGAGATCTAACATCCGAATTGCCAAGCTTGTCTTCCACGCAAAGGAGAGTCCCATCCGGACACGGGATGAAGTCTTGAGTCTTGTATCTTCATAGTCCAACAGTCCGGCCAAAGTATACAGTCCGGCTGTCCGGATACCCCCTAATCCAGGACTCCCTCAGTAGCCCCTGAACCAGGCTTCAATGACGACGAGTCCGGCGCGCAGTTTGTCTTCGACGTTGCAAGGCGGGTTCCACCTTCGAATACTCCAAAGTAAATCTCGAACACTTAAATCGTGTCTGGCTCTGCAAAGCGATTTTCACATGCCACCGTAGGGAGAACAATGTCCCACAAATATAATCTGCTGAAAACATTAGATAATGTGACATCACACCATGGCCGAGTCATCATGTGTATTTAATCAGGATTACATGGTGACGGCAGAGTGGATCGACTGTCCGGCTCCACTGTCGGAAGATTCAGCAATCGCTCTCCTAACGGAGATGCTAGTCCTGGCGCCTTACAAGGTGCCGGAAAAGAAGGACGAAAAGAAGGCCATGGGGACCAGGAAGGGTCTCCGGCGTAAGGTCGCACCGGACGCCTCGTCCGAAGACGATGAGGAGCGCTCCTCTCACAAAGTGGAGGAGAAGAAGAAAAGGGCCGCCCCATCCGGGGAGGTTGAAGGGTCTAAGAGGGCAGCCGTGGGGACCAGGAAGTGTCCCCGGCGCAAGGCCGTCATAGACTCGTCGTCCGAGGACGACGAGGCAGATTCCTCCAGCGGAGGCGGGGGGGGGGGGGGGGGGGACACGAAGAAATTGCGCCTCCCCGCATTGGGGAGGAGAAGAAAAGGAAAGTATCCCCGTGATACGTCTCCAATGTATCTATAATTTTTGATTGTTCCATGCTATTATATTACCCCTTTTGGATGTTTATGGGCTTTATTTTACACATTTATATCATTTTTGGGACTAACCTACTAACTGGAGGCCCAGCCCATATTGCTGTTTTTTTGCCTATTTTAGTATTTCGAAGAAAAGGAATATCAAATGGAGTCCAAACGGAATGAAACCTTCGGGAGTGTTATTTTTGGAACAAATCTGATCCGGAGAGCCTGGAGTGCAAGTCAAGAAAGCTCCGAGGGCCCCATGAGATAGGAGGGCCTCCCCTGTAGGGCGCGCCCCCTATCTCGTGGGCCCCTCGGGCGTCCACCGACATACTTCTTCCTCCTATATATACCTACGTACCCCGAAAACATCCAGGAGCACCACGAAACACAATTTCCACCGTCGTAACCTTCTGTATCCGCGAGATCCCATCTTGGAGCCCTTGTCGGCACTCTGCCGGAGGGGGAAGCAACCACGGAGGGCCTCTACATCAACATCCTTGCCCCTTCGATGAGTTGTGAGTAGTTTACCACAGACCTACAGGTCCATAGTTATTAGCTAGATGGCTTGTTCTCTCTTTTTGGATCTCAATACAATGTTCTCCCCCTCTCTCGTGGAGATCTATTCGATGTAAACTCTTTTTGCGGTGTGTTTGTCGAGATCCGATGAATTGCGGGTTTATGATCAAGTTTATCTATGAATAATATTTGAATCTTCTCTAAATTCTTTTATGTATGATTGAGTTATCTTTGCAAGTCTCTTCGAATTATCAGTTTGGTTTGGCCTACTAGATTGATCTTTCTTGCCACGGGAGAAGTGCTTAGCTTTGGGTTCAATCTTGCGGTGTTCTTACCCAGTGACAGAAAGGGTTGCAAGACACGTATTGTATTGTTGCCATCGAGGATAACAAGATGGGGTTTATATCATATTGCATGTGTTTATCCCTCTACATCATGTCATCTTGCTTAATGCGTTGCTCTGTTCTTATGAACTTAATACTCTAGATGCATGCTGGATAGCGGTCGATGTGTGGAGTAATAGTAGTAGATGCAGGCAGGAGTCGGTCTACTTGTTATGGACATGATGCCTATATACATGATCATGCCTAGATAATCTCATAACTATGCGCTTTTCTATCAATTGCTCGACAGTAATTTGTTCACCCACCATAATACTTATGCTATCTTGAGAGAAGCCTCTAGTGAAACCTATGGCCCCCGGGTCTATCTCTTATCATATTTGCTTTCAATCTACTTTATTTGCATCTTTACTTTTTGCACCTATCTTATAAAATACCAAAAATTTATTTATCTTATCATACTATCTTTATTAGATCTCACTTTCGCAAGTGGTTGTGAAGGGATTGACAACCCCTTTATTGTGTTGGTTGCGAGTTCTCAGTTTGTTTGTGTAGGTGCGTGGGACTTTTGAGGAGCCTCCTACTGGATGGATACCTTGGTTCTCAAAACTGAGGGAAATACTTACGCTACACTTTGCTGCATCACCCTCTCCTCATCGAGGAAAACCAACCCAAGCTCAAGACATAGCACCCCACAGGGGGAGGCTAGGACGCCAAAGAAGGGAAAGGCGTCCCTTCCGGATCACTCCACCACGGCCACTTACGGCGAGGAGGAGTGGCTGCCCAGGGGCAAGCCTCTGGCGAGATCGTAAGTATCCGCACTCTGTAATACTTACTTTTCGTGCGACTTAACTTCACAGTTTGTTATAACGCCGAACACGCATATGCAGTCCGGCCAGGCCCCATCCCGAGGCATCCTCTTCGGACAGGTCTCTAAGTGATTCGGCAATGAATTCACTCCCGACGGCCACCTCCCATCGACCTGCGGATGACGCGGAAGTGTTGTCCCAAAGGGTACCAAAGCAGGGGGAGGCGGTTCTGGAGACGCCCCAAGGTGAAATTCCAGTCGCCGAGCACATGTGGGGTAAGATCCCCATAGACTATGCTGACGAGAGCCACAGCAAGTTGGGCTCCCAGCCGGACACCGCACTGGAACCTCCAAGGGTTCCGGATGCGGGTAGGCAGCCCCTTGCTAGGGAGGGCGAGCCGACCGTGCCGATGACCTTCGTCGCGCCGGAGGCGTCAGATAGTCTCCTGGAAGTGCTTCGCGGCGCTTCCATCAATGAAGAGCATCGTACTCTCATGAGTATGGTGATTTATAGGGTTCGATCCTCCAAAAGTGGATTGACCGAAGCCTGCACCAGCCTCCTAACAGGTTTTGAGGCAAGTGATCAAAAGTGTGAAAATTTGTCACCCCATAGACAGTAGCCCCTGATACTCTGTTTGGTGTTCGTAAAGAAAAGCCAAATGGAGGGTCAACTCTAAACCGCAGGAGTCTAACAATATGTGTCTATGTGAATAAGCATGCAGTGCTGCTTGCCACTGCTGCCCGCACAATAGAGGTCACCAGACTCAAACGGGACCTGAAGCAGGCCGAAGAGGAGCTCAGCCTCACGAAGAGGCAGCTCGAAGAGAACAAAGGTGAGTGATACCCCATTCATGTGTCGTATAGAGGGGAATGATTGGTGACGCTAACAAAAAGCATCATGATTTTTAATAGGGGCCACGACCAAAGTGGCGGCCCTGAAGAAAGCGCTATCCGAGGCCGAAGACAAGGCGGCCACAGAGTGCATTGAGCGTGAAAAGCAAGATGCTAGGGTGGGCGAGGTACAGCAAGAGCTCCAGGAGCTCGGCAAGAAGTTCGAGTCCTTGGAGCGTGACTTCAAGACGAAAGAGTCTGATCTTGCGAAGGCCCTTCTGAGCACGAAAGATGCCAAGGCCGAAGCCAAAAGGCCCAACAGGAAATCCAGGCGGCCAAGAAGATAGCGGCGGGTAAGGCATTCATTATGCAAAGCAAGCATGTGGAGGAGACATTTCTTTTACTTACCCGAATTCGGAGCTCTCCAGGGGCATTCGTAGATCTGCCACGTAGCATATCGGATGCCACGGAGTTCTACCGTTCCGAAGAGGTGAGCCCCTGCCTGACAGCTACTTCAGCCTTATAAAGCGGATGGTAAATGCCTGTCCGTGGCTTGAAGTTATCAAGTGATCCATTTGTATTGAGGGTGCCTGCCGGGCCTTTGCCCGTGCGAAAATGCATTGCGCCAAGCTGGATGCAGAGAAGCTGGTGAAGGATGGACCGCCGGAGGACAAGGCGCATCGCTACCCCGAGAAATATTATGATGGCGTTATGAAAGGCGCTCGTCTCGTGGCCGATGAATGTACCAAGGACACAATCTTTGAGTGAATGTACTCATGTCGTCTTTGTAATATGAAAACGAATTTGTTTGTACTATATGGCGCTTTGTTGATTTAAAATATTACCTTCTGTGCGGCTGTTTATAAAATTCTGAAAGTAGGCCAGTCGTCGGCTTCCGCCCCCGCGTAACTAGTACTGGGGTGTTCGTGGAAAACCCAAACACTCTTTATCCAAATTTTTGGTCCTTGAAGGAGGTGTCTGGCGCAGCGAACAAGGCAATCGGACTATGCGGCTTTATAACTCTCACTTAGCCATAGAAGTCTACAATTTTAAATTTCGGCGAAGCCCCTAGAATTCGGAAAGCCGAATTGGGGCGCTATACACGCCTAAATCGGACAAGGCCAATTCCTCGCCTGAAGCGGAAAAAATCTTTAAGGATTTAAGACCTCTCGAACAGCGACCAGCTCTCACCGCATCATGACAGTCAGTTTTTGGCTTTCTCTACTGAGGTGCTCGTCCGGAAGAACCGGGACACAATCACAGTAGTTCTCCCTGCGCTACCTTAGCCGATATAACGGAACGTAAGGTACCAAGGGAGCCGGGCAAACCCAACTATTGACCCAAGCCATGATTCGGAGCTAATGCATATAATGCTATAAGTTCGGGGTGCTGCACTGTTGAAAGTGTTCGGACTTATCTTGCCGTATTATGGGGCACCATAAGAAGCCCCTGGCAAACTGAACGTACCAAAGTGTACGGATTCAATATTAAATAAACATTTTTAGGGAAAATGTGAAGATAGGAATAATAAGCTGATGCTATATACTATTTCCCATTGTTAAATAATACGTCCAAGCGTATGTGTACAATTAATGCATTAAGCAGAAGCAAATAGGACTATTTGACATGTCCTATCCAAGGGCGGGCCGCATGCGGGTATGTAAAACAGGTATAACGTTCATTGACAGATACCACCTGGGTATTCCCTGTGTGCGCAAAGCCTTTTGCCTCCTTGGTTTTCTCTCCTATGATAAGCCCGATGATCTGGTTCTCTGAGGGGGCTACCCGAAAGTAGGGTCCTGAAAGAGAAAGAAGGTTATTGTGGCGGTTGAACCGCACTGTGGACCGCGTACCGTTGCGCCTCCGCCTATGCCCATGGTATTTTGAGTGCGTAATTGTGTACGCGCGGCACAAATGTTGCCTGAATGGGGCTAGGGCGAAAGCCGGACTGCTAGTCGCGCTCTTGGCGTGCCTGGCGATCCTGTTGCAGGGTACTCCGGATTCGCTTCATGGTGTTCCGGGTTGTTGTCACCGGATCGGTGGTTTGCCGGAGAAGGCTGCTTTGTACTTCTGCCGCGAGGGTCGCAGTGTGCTCTTCTGTACAGAGAGAGCGGTCTGTGTTTCCATTGACTGTTATAACCCCGCGAGGTCCTGGCATCTTGAGCTTGAGGTATGCATAGTGTGGTACCGTATTGAATCGAGCGAATGCGGTTCGTCCCAGCAGTGCATGATAGCCACTACGGAAAGGGACGATATCAAAGATTAACTCCTCGCTTCTGAAGTTATCCGGGGATCCGAAGACCACTTCCAGTGTTATGGAGCCCGTACAACGGGCCTCTACTCCAAGAATTACACCTTTGAAGGTGGTTTTGGTGGGCTTGATCCTTGAAGGATCGATGCCCATTTTGCGCACTGTGTCCTGATAAAGCAGGTTCAGGCTACTGCCACCGTCCATAAGGACTCGATCCATTCCATCCTCACACCCACCAAGCACAAGAACAACTCTCCTCAGGATGTTGTTCTTCCCTTGTAACTGTTCATCCTCAGCCCAAGAGGCAATCCACCACACCACACTGGAGTAGGGAATTACACCACATAGGTGGCCCGAACCAGTATAAAATCTCGTGTCTCTTGTGTTGTGGGTCTGTTGAGCTAGGCTTTGAGATCGTGGTGAGGGTGAGGGCGTGATTAGGTAGGGAGAGATCTTCGTGCGCACCCAAGTGTTCGAACCTCAAGGGTTTTGCCAGAACCCGAAATCCGACAATATAGTTCTTATACGGTGGGTTACGCCACCACAATTTTTCTTCAATGAGTTTCTTTTCGATTCAATGGATTTGACTTCTCTCCTAATTATCGGTGTACTGGGAACGGGGTCCCCAGACTTGCCTGCCTGCGGCCCACTGCATGGCTCCACCAGCGGCCCAGTATGGCCGGACTTCACCAGCCAACACTCAAGACCCTCGCGAGGGGCCAAGCCTCACGAGGCGGACGACACAAGGCCTACTCAGGAGCGGCTTCATCAGGCTCGCGAGGGGGCGGAGAGATCAAGGCAAGGGGTACCTCGTGAGGTTCCTGCGATGCAAGCCATGACGACCAAGGCCAGGCGGGCGCCAGCGCGCGCGGTGTCCTCGTTTCCTCTTTGGTGCTAAGGGTGCAAGCGCAGGCGCGGAGTACCAGGCATCAGGCAAAGGTTTCCATATCGGTGCAACAAGACCAAGACCAGCGGGACGGCAGGACAGAGGTCATCGTGGAGCCCGAGACGGCGTCACCACCAGCGCCTTTGGCAGGCGAAGACCACCTTTAGTCAGGATAGCTTGTACTAGTTGTCCCCTTTCAAATTGGCCGTTGTTGGAGCCCTTCCCGCTCAATATTTTGGGAGAGGACCAGGGCCTCTATAAATAGGACTAGCCACCACCATAGGAGGCATGGGAAAAGGGGACTGATCCAGATCATCCTCAACCACACACAAGTTCACCAAGCACAAGAACACCTCTCCTCAGGAGGCTGTTCTTCTCTTGTACTGTTCATCATCAGCCCAAGAGATAATCCACCACCACCACACTGGAGTAGGGTATTACACCACAACGGTGGCCCGAACCAGTATAAACCCCGTGTCTCTTGTGTTGTGAGTTCATCGAACTAAGCTTAGAGATCACGGCGAGGTTGAGGGCGTGATTTGGTAGAGGGAAATCTTCGTGCGCACCCCAGAGTTCGAACCTCAAGGGTTTTGCCGGAACCCTAAATCCAACATTTGCCGCGCCAGGTAGGGGTGCACAAGAGCTTTCCTTCCGTCGGACCGCACTCCGCCAACACCGCGCTTCGCCCTCATGGCGGACATCGCACCTCCAGCCCCGGCGACCGGTGCCAGTGCTGGGGCCAGGGGGCTCCGAGCCTGGGCCCCCGCCTTATGGAGGGTGCAGTGGCCGCCCAAGTTCAAGCCAGAGATGCCGCCGCGCTACGACAGAACGGCGGACCCGGTGGTTTTCCTGCTAGCGTACAAGGAGGACGTCCTTAAGGCCGGGGGCGACGACAAGGTCATGGCCAACTGGCTTCCTGCGGCCCTTACTAGCGTCCCACACGCCTGGCTGCTCAACCTTCTCGGATCCACGGTGGCATCTTGGGAGGAGCTGCGCAGTCTCTTCGCCGCGCGCTTCGCGGCTCCAGCGCCCTACGCGGTTGCGGCCCTCCTCGGCGGCTCGCAAGCGCCGCCCTCAGACTGCCACGCCAAGTCGTTCTTTTGCCGGATCAGCACCGCATCGCGCGGCAAGGAGCCCCCCCCGGGTTGGGTGTTGCCCAAGGCCGACCTGACCTTCGACTCGGAAGATCACCCCATCACCATCGCCTGCTCGGGCATGCTCCCGATGCTCTGCACGCCAACCATCTGCCACGTGGCCGTCACCAAAACCCTCATCGACGGTGGTGCCGGCCTCAACGTGCTCTCGGTGGAGGCCTTCAGCCTCCTCCATGTACAGCTGGAGCGGCTCCGTCCTAGCAAGCCCTTCTTAGGTGTCGGAGGCGGTTCCTCCAGCCCCCTGTGGCAGATCCGCCTTCCCGTGACCTTCGGCACCCGTGACAACTACCGCACGGAGCTGGTCGACTTTGACATTGCTCACATCGGCTGTGACGCCCCGAGACCGGCGCTCCAGATGCTTTCCATGGTTTCCGAGATTCGTCGTGTGATTTGGTTGGTTCGTTGCATTCATCTTTGCATCATGTGCATTGCATCGTCATCATGCAACCCTTTTTAAAACTCAACTAAATAAATCGTGTGGGTCCTCGATCCATTTAAACTGAGGGATATTCACTATGGCGATTTCTCTTTATAACACATCCTCCCAATATTAGGGAGCTATTATAAAATATTCCATTGATGTGGAATTACCTTTTACACACTTGCAAAATGATTTCCATGCCTTTGTTATCTCACTTTCTATTTTCTTGGATCGAGCTTATTTTTATGAGTCCAGGACAATTGTCCTCGTGCTCAAATTCCTTTCCCTAACCCCTCTCCTTTTCCTTCTCTCTAATCCTTTTCTGTAAAGAAAATTAGAGGGAGAGAGAGGAGAGCCAGCCCAACTGGGCCTCCCAGCTATCGCAGGGCGGCCTGGCCATCCCCGCAGCCAGGCCGACCCACCAAGGCCAAGGCCCGGCTCACCTAACCCCCTCCTAAACCCTAGCCTGATCCCCTCGCAGCCTCTTCCCTCACCCGATGATCCCCATCTCTCCCGATGCCCCCTCGCTTGCGCCGCCAGGGTGAGCCTCGGCTCGATCCCCTTTCCCCTCCACTCGTCTCCCTCCTCGGGCCGGGGAGAGGAGCTCCCTCGTCCCCGCCGTCCTTCGGCTCGTCGCGACCCCGTGCCTTTTCTCCGCCCCCTCCTCTGCTCCACCTCCTTAGTGCCAAGCATCGCCCCTCCGTCGTCCACCTCCGTTGCCTCTGCCTGGCCTCGACCTCCTCCCTCGCGCGGATCTTCCCCTGACTCCACCACAAGCTCGCCTGAGCTGCACGACCATGGCACCGCCGGCCTCCATGGTTCGCCGCGCCCTGCTTCCTATCGTCGCCATTTCCCTCCTCTGCCTCCTCGTCTCGCAGGTCCGCCGTCACCGTCTTCGACAGGAGTGGGAGCTCCCATGGCTGCCCCTAAGCTCCTCAGGAAGCCGCGCCGCCCGCCTCTGGCCACGACTCCGGTGAGATCCAGACAACCCCGCGCCGGAGCCGTCGTTCCCGGGCCTTCGCCTCCTCTGTGCTTGCCCCGCCGGTGTTGTGCTGCTCCTCACCCGCATGCCCCTTGCCGCCTCCTCCGTCATGCTTGTTTGTTGCATCATGAGCTGCCTTCCATGACTGCCTGCATCAAGCTTCCACCTCGGCCATCCGCGAGAAGTTTTGGCATGTCCATGGTCGAGACCCCCGCAGCTTTTGTTGCCTCTGTGCACCTCCGCTCCTGAAGTTTTGGACCGCCAAGACTTGTTGTCATCATTGTGACCCCCACAAGACATTTCAGGGAAACGCCAAGTACATCTACAGATGCACTGGACGTCTATGAAACGTGTACAACTACGTGGGTTTCAAGTACCCCTTCGAATCGCCAAGTTCGACTACCACGTGTACCACTACCGTTGCAAAAATCGATACCAACAAGTCCGAAGACCCCAAGTACCACGACTTGCGAATCGAGACCGACAAGTCCGAAGACCCCAAGTACCACGACGACCGACGAATAGTACCACTACCTCCTCTACCGTCGACCCCATGGACATCAAGTTCCTCGCCATGACCTCGATCATCTACGGAGTGCGTACGACTACGAAACGTGAACCACTACTTCCACGATGACCCGTGAACATCTACACCGCATTGAACTCATTCCGCCCCGGAAATGCATGCTTCGAAGATATACCGCCGAGACGACCTTCCGAGAACGAATGCATGTTGTATGAGATGCTCATGTTCGAACCATGTCCGAGTTGTCTTTGCACGTTCGTCCTCGGTTGCCAAGCTGTCGACCCGTGAGGAACCTGGTAACTGGAATCACCCCACCATCTTTTGCATGTTCCGTACATCCACACTTTCCTTTGCACCGACATCTTGACGAGTTGTCGATCACCGGAATGTTCCCGTGGCACCATTTCCGTTGTAGTTGCCGTGGCACCCCTTTTGTTTCGCCATGGTGACCAAATGCTTCATAACATGCTCATGTCAAAATTTTCATAAATGACATAAAACTTGCATATGTCATCCACATCATGATAACAACATTTAAAATGTTTAAAATTGTTGTTTACTTCAAATTGCTAAATAACATATGGGGATTTTTCGGAATTGTTGTTTGTTATTTTCGGCCTCATTTAAATTGCCTAGCTAGGTAGTTTTATTATGCTTCACCTCTTGCCATGTTTAACAACATTTAATATTGAGCTCCACTTAACTTGTAGTGTGGTTTGTTGCACTCTGACATGCCATGCCTCATTAAAATGGACATGCATCATATTTGATTGTGCTTGTTGGTTTACCATGTTGTTTGCTTCTTTCCGGTGTTGCTTCTTCTTGATAGTTCTGGTAACGTTGCGATTGTGAGGATTCGTTCGACTACGCCCGTTCGTCTTCTTCATGGACTCGTTCTTCTTCCTAGCAGGATTTCAGGCAAGATGACCGTTACCCTGGATCTCACTACTATCATTGCTATGCTAGTTGCTTCATTCTATCGCTATGATGCGCTACCTATCACTTGTTGATCAAGCCTCCCAAATTGCCATGTCAGCCTCTAACCTTTTCACCCTTCCTAGCAAACCATTGTTTGGCTATGTTACCGCTTTTGCTCAGCCCCTCTTATAGCGTTGTTAGTTGCAGGTGAAGTTAAAGATTGCTCCATGTTGGGATATCACAATATCTCCTATTTAAATTAATGCATCTATATACTCGGTAAAGGGTGGAAGGCTCGGCCTTATGCCTGGTGTTTTATTCCACTCTTGCCGCCCTAGTTTCCGTCATACCGATGTTATGTTCTTTGATTTTGCGTCCCTAACACGGTGTGGGTTTATGGGCCCCTCTTGACAGTTCGCTTTGAATAAAACTCTTCCAGCAAGGCCCAACATTGGTTTCAACATTTGCCATAATAATATTTGAACTAAATAATTAATTGGCATAGGGCGTCATGAATCCGAGGATTCTTTTCTACATAGCAGGGAGGGGCTAGTGCTGATGGTGTTGGTCCCAAACTAGAGCACTGTGCGGGGCCCCCCAGGGCAACCTGGGTTATTTTGGCACCTGTACGCGTACCTCATCCGTCGTGGCCTGAGACGAGATACGCGCGGCTACTATCCTGGTGTCGGCACATCGGGAGGTTTTGCTGGATTAGTTTTACCATTGTCGAAATGTCTTGTGCACCGGGATCCCGAGTCTGATCGGATGTCCCGCGATGGAGGATTGTCTCCACCGATCGTGAGCTTATAATGGGCTAAGTTGGGACACCCCTGCAGGGTTTAAACTTTCGAAAGCTGTGCCCGTGGTTATTTGGCAGATGGGAATTTTTAATGTCCGGTTGTAGAGAACTTGACACTAGTTTGAACGTAACCGTGATGGTCTCTTTTTGAGTGGGTCGAGAAGAGAACACGGTGGTGTTATGTTTGAACGTAAGTAGTTCAGGATCACTTCTTGATCATCACTAGTTTGCAAACGTTTGCGTAGCTTCTCATCTTATTCTTATACTCGTAAGTTAGCCACCATATCATGCTTAGTCGCTTGCTGCAGCCTCACCACTTATCCATTCCATACCCATTAAGCTTCGGTAGTCTTGATACCCATGGTAATGGGATTGCTGAGTCCTCGTGGCTAACAGATTACTATAACAACAATAGTTGGAGGTGTGGGTAATGCAATGATCATGATGTGAGAGCGATGCTTGCTTGCTTTGAGTTCTTCTTCTGCTTCGTCGTTCAGGGGATAGGTTCATGGTCGGCAGCCTGGGCTAGCAGGGTGGATGTCGTTGAGTTTCTGTTTGTGTTTCATCCGTAGTCGGATGTTGCTCTCATGTATGACGTTGTTGTATTCATGTGGCATTGTATGCCTTTTGTATGTATCCCCAACTTTTATGTAATGGTATGATGTAATGATATCCACCTTGCAAAAGCGTCTCCAATATGTGCTTCTATCCTTGGTGGGACCTTCGAGTTCCTTTAGGATAGAGTCGCATATTGGGCGTGACATCGGCCTCCCATACAACGCCATCCTCGGATACCCTGCCCTGGCTCAGTTCATGGCAGCAACCCATCCAGCCTACAACCTCATGAAGATGCCTGGGAGCAAGGGCATCCTCACCATAGCTGGAGATACCAAGGAGGCTCTTATGGCGCTCAAGGTTGCCCTCAAGGCCGCCTGATAATCCCCAAGTGCAAGGAATCATCGTAGCACTTTCCAAAGATGGAAGTGATAAGTATGGAGTGTCGAACCCACAAGGAGCTAAAGGTAAGACCAATATTCTCTCAAGCTCTATCTGCCACCGATACGACTCTACGTGCAGCGAACGTTTACTTCCAACTAGAAACGAGAAATAAAACTACGTTATGGGTATGAAGAGGATAACTTTGCATGATATCGGAGAGCTAATACATAAAAGTAGGTGATGTTATCATAAAGTTAGAATATATTACTAAATAATATAAATAGCGAGTGTGGAATAATGGTGGATCGGTGTGCGGAATTGTCCTAGGCAATTGTTAACAAGACCGGTAATCACTATTGCAGTTTCATATGAGGGAGAGGCATACGCTAACATACTTTCTCTACTTGGATCATATGCACTTATGATTGGAACTCTAGCAATCATCCGCAACTACTAAAGATCATTAAGGTAAAACCCAACCATAGCATTAAAGCATCAAGTCCTCTTTATTCCCATACGCAACAATCCCTCTTACTCGGGTTTGTGTTTCAGTCACTCACCAACCCACTATAAGCGAATCATGAACGCATTGCCACACCCTACAGCGGGAATCCCTCACGCTTGCGCGACACGGAGGGCACCATAGGACGGCACCAAAGTAAAACATACAACTCATACCAATCTAGATCGTCAATCAACCCAAAGACAAAAGATATCTACTCAAAACATCATAGGATGGCAACACATCATTGGATCATAATATGTGGCATAAAGCACCATGTTCAAGTAGGGATTACAGCGGGGTGCGGGAGAGTGGACCGTGTAAAAGAGATGAGGATGGTGATGATGATGGTGATGTTGATGAAGACGATCACCGTGGCGATGATTCCCCTCCCGATGGCACTCCGGCGACACCGAAAGAGAGGAGGAGAGGTTCTCCCCCTTGTGCTTCCTCCTCCATGGCTTTCCCCCTCTGGTCCTTGGCCCTCATGGTGATGAAGACCCCTCCAGGATACTCCTCCATGGCCACCGATGATGATGGCCCCCTCCGGCACCCTGCCGGAGAGGGCCCCGATTGGTTTTTCATGGCTATAGAGGCTTGCGGCGGCGGAACTCCTGATCCAATCTCTGTTCTGGAAGTTTTAGGGTACGTAGGTATATATGGGTGAAGGGGTACGTCGGAGGAGCTACGGGGGCCCCACGAGGTAGGGGGCGCGCCCGGGGTGGGTGGGCGCACCCCCACCCTTGTGGGCAGCCCGTATCTCCCCTGACGTGCACTCCAAGTTCCCCGGGTTGTTTTCCTTCCGAAAATAACTTCTCCAGTTGATTTCGTTCCGTTTTGAATCCATCTGATATTCCTTTTCCTCGAAACACTGAAATAGGCATAAAATAGCAAATCTGGGCTGGGCCTCTGGTTAATAAGTTAGTCCCAGAAATAATATAAAAGTGGATAATAAAGCCCAATATTGCCCAAAACAGTAGATAATATAGCATGGAGCAATCAAAAATTATAGATACGTTGGAGACGTATCACCGCCGCGGCGGCGTAGCCCGTCGACGCGGACGCCTCCAAGGCCAAGAAAGCTGCACCGACCAAGAAGAAGCAGTTGTTCAGCCAGGATAAGGCGGAGACCAAGCAGGTGCCAGTTGAGGAAGACGGGTCCTCAGGAGCCACCTTCACCATAGGTGCCGACCTCGACCCCGACCAAGAGAAGGCGTTGGTGAAGTTCTTGCGCTCGAACAAGGAGGTGTTCGCATGGGGACCCAAGCAGCTAGTGGGGGTCCCAAGGGAGGTGATTGAGCATCACCTGAAAGTGTGCCCCAATGTACACCATGTGAAGCAGAAGGTGAGGCGGCAGTCCACGGAGAAGCAGCTCTTCATCATCCAAGAAACCCACAAGCTGGAGGCAGCAGTTGTTATTCGTGAGGTTCGCTACCCTGAATGGCTGGCGAAGCCCGTTGTCGTGCCAAAAAAGGGGGGAAAGGAGCGCATGTGCGTCGACTTCACCAACCTCAACAAGGCCTGCCCCAAGATCCGTTTCCGCTTCCCCGCATCGACCAGATCATCGACTCCACCGCCGAGTGCGACCTGCTGTGTTTCCTGGATGCGTTTTCGGGTTATCACCAGATCAAGATGGCGGTAGAAGACGTGGAGAAGACGACCTTTCTGACCCCATGTGGGGTTTACTGCTACACTTGCATGCCGTTCGGGTTGCGCAACGCAGGCGTGACCTTCCAACGGCTGATGCACATTGCCTTGGGCCGGCAGCTCGGGAGAAACGTTGAAGCTTACGTCGATGGCATTGTGGTGAAATCTCGGGAGGCAAGGACCTTGATCCAGGACTTGGAGGAGACCTTCGCAAGCCTCCGCCAGGTAGACCTGCGACTCAACCGGAGAAGTGTGTGTTCGGCGTCTCTTCCGGCAAGCTGTTGGGCTTCCTCGTGTCCCACAAGGGGATCAAGGCCAACCCGGAGAAGGTCAAGGCAATCAAAGACATGAGTTCGCCGCAAACCCTCAGAGAAATGCAGAAGCTCGCCGGTCGCGTGACCGCGTTAGGATGCTTCATCTCCAAGCTGGGGGAGCGTGCCCTACCATTCTTCAAGCTGATGAAGAAAAAGGGCCCATTTGAGTGGACACAGGAGGCCGACCAAGCGTTTCAAGACCTCAAGAAATACCTGACCAGCCCTCCCGTGATGGTGCGCCGCGCCCTCTCGAGCCCCTGGTGCTCTACCTCGCCGCCACTCCCTACTCCACCAGCGCAGCCATGGTGGCGGTTCAGGAGGAGCGCCAGGCTAAGGCCGCGTCCTTCCCAGCCATGGCCTCAACTGGGGCGGCACCAGACCAGGAAAGCCTCGCAGGGACCATGACAACGACAGCAAGGGACCAAGTTCAGCAGGACAATGCCCCCGGGGATGAAGAGGTCCAACCAAGCGATCAGGCGCTGGGGGCTCCATTACCTCAGGAGGCACCGCACCCTCCAAAAGACGCAGGCCATGTCAGCGCACCAACCCTCGTCGAGCACCCAGTGTACTTCGTCAGCACGGTATTGCGGGATGCAAGAGCACGGTACCCCATGCCTCATAAGCTCTTACTCACGCTCTTGGTGGCCTCGCGTAAGTTGCGGCACTACTTTCAAGGTCACCCCATCAAGGTCATCTTGGCCTACCCATTGGAAAGGGTACTCAGGAGCCCCAACTCCGTTGGGAGGGTCGCCGAATGGAACATCGAGCTGCAGGTGTTTTAGTTGGAGTTCAGCACAACCAGGGTCATCAAGGCAGCCGCACTTGCTGATTTCGTGGCTGAATAGATGGACGCACCAGAGCTCAAGGTGGGCAAGGATCGGTCTCTCTCCCCAGGAAGTGAGGAACCAGATGGCTGGGTCATGTATTTCGATGGTGCCTTCTCGCGACAGGGCGCGGGGGCTGGTGCAGTGCTTATATCACCCACTAGGGACAAGCTCTACTACACCGTACATCTCTGTTTCCAGCAGGGCAAGACGGTTTCCAACAACATAGCAGAATACGAGGGCCTCATAGAAGGCCGGAAAGCTGCAGCAGCGCTGGGAGTGAAGCGCCTCGTCATCAAGGGCGACTCACAACTCCTTGTCAACTTCTCCAACAAGGTGTACGAGCTGAAGGGCGAGCACATGGAAGCATACCTCACGGAAGTATGCAAGATGGAGAAGCAGTTCTGGGGGCTGGAGTTGTAGCATGTGCCCCGCGGCATCAACAAAGAGGATTACGACATCGCCAGGAGGGCATCCAAACGGCTGCCCCAGGAGCCTAGCATTTTCGAGGAATGACTCTTCAAGCCATCGGCGGCACCACCACTTTCAAGAACGACACAACCTCGGGAAGAACTCCCTCAGCCACCTGCCACAGGAGCCCCGGCCTGTGGGGAGCACGCCTACTCTTGGCGTTGGAGCCTCAAGAGGGATGCTGGACCAAGGAATTCAAGGAATACCTGACACAAGGGACGCTGCCGGAGAAAGAAGAGGACGTGGAGCGCGTGGCCCGGCAGGCCACGGCCTACTGCATCCAAGACGATGAGCTATACCGGAAGCGGCCGAATGACATTTCCCTATGTTGCATCTCCAGGGAACACAGGAAAGAGCTGCTGGCCGACATACACGGTGGAGATTGCGGACACCACTTGTCGTCATGGACCCTCGTCGGCAAGGCATTTCGCAGCAGATTCTATTGGCCTACGGCACACAATGACGCGGCTGAGCTGGTGAAGTCCTACGAGGCCTGCCAATTCCACGCCAAGCAGATCCATCAGCAAGCTCAGGGCCTATAGACCATCCCGCTCTCGTGGCCATTCGCGGTCTGTGGGCTAGATATCTTGGGCCCATTCCCTCGAGCTCCTAGGGGCTACCGCTACCTCTACATCGCCATCGAAAAGTTCACCAAGTGGGTGGAGGTAGAAGCCGTCCACACCATCCCAGCCGGTTCCACGATCAAGTTCATCAAAGGCCTCATGAGTCGGTTTGGGGTCCCTAACCGCATCATCACTGACAACGGTTCGCAGTTCACTAGCAATCTCTTCAAGACGTATTGTGCTAACCTTGGAATGCAGATCTGCTACGCTTTGGCAGCGCACCCCCGGAGCAACGGCCAGGCCGAACGCGCTAATGTGGGGGTCCTGAGGGGCCTCAAGACCAGGACCTTCAAGAAGAAGCTGGAGGCCTGCAGCAGGGGCTGGCATGATGAGATCCAGTCCGTGTTGTGGTCCATCCGCACCACCGCCACAAGGCCAACGGGCGAGACCCCATTCTTCCTCGTCTACAGAGCAAAAGCGGTTCTCCCTCACGAGGTAAGGCGTCGCTCCACGCGGGTCCTAGCGTTTGATGAGGCGCAGCAGGACGCCATGCGGGGGGATGGACCTCATGTTGGGGGAGGAACGCTGCCGTGAAGCCACGCTACGGGCGGCAAGATACCAGCAGGCATTGCGGCGGTATCACTGTCGCAGCGTCCGCCCCAGGACGCTCAAGGTGGGTGACCTCGTCCTGAGGCGAGTGCTCTCCAGGGAAGGGCTGCATAAGCTCTCACCCATGTGGGAGGGCCTTTTCAAGGTCGTCCATGTCTCCAGGCCTGGCGCTGCGCGCCTGGAGACCCAGGACGGGATACCCATCCCCAACGCCTGGAACATCCAGCACCTCCGGAAGTTCTACCCTGAAGAAAGGCCTGATGCCTGTGAAGAAGGCCCAGTGCCTATGAAGCTCGCCGCCCATGACACTCTCACGTAATAATGAGTGGGGATGTACACGCCCCGGAGTCTCAGGAGTGCCGCCCTTGGGTCTCAGGGGCTCCCTCCCATGCCCAGTGGCAGCACTTAGCTCCGCGCTGGTGAGAAGACTTGAAGACTAGACTAGGTGCCGGACACGGCTTTTCATTTGCTTTCTGCAGTTGGCTCGCTTTTCCTTGATTGAACCTTGATTAAAGTTGCTTCTGTTGTTCTTGCCGGTTCTGTTCCATCGCCTTCTGCCTCTGTTTTCTGTCTGTAGCTCTTTGTCTGATGTGCTCTGATTCTACTACACAACCTTCTTCTTGTAGACGTTGTTGGGCCTGCAAGTGCACAGGTTTGTAGGACAGTAGCAAATTTCCCTCAAGTGGATGACCTCAGGTTTATCAATCCGTGGGAGGCGTAGGATGAAGATGGTCTCTCTCAAACAACCCTGCAACCAAATAACAAAGAGTCTCTTGTGTCCCCAACACACCCAATACAATGGCAAATTGTATAGGTGCACTAGTTCGGCGAAGAGATGGTGATACAAGTGCAATATGGATGGTAGATATAGGTTTTTATAATCTGAAAATATAAAAACAGCAAGGTAACTAATGATAAAAGTGAGCGTAAACGGTATTGCAATGATAGGAAACAAGGCATAGGGTTCATACTTTCACTAGTGCAAGTTCTCTCAACAATAATAACATAGATAGATCATATAAAAATCCCTCAACATGCAACAAAGAGTCACTCCAAAGCCACTAATAGCGGAGAACAAACGAAGAGATTATTGTAGGGTACGAAACCACCTCAAAGTTATTCTTTCGGATCAATCTATTCAAGAGTTCGTACTAGAATAACACCTTAAGACACAAATCAACCAAAACCCTAATGTCACCTATATACTCCATTGTCACCTCAAGTATCTGTGGACATGATTATACGATATGCATCACACAATCTCAGATTCATCCAATCAACACAAAGTACTTCAAAGAGTGCCCCAAAGTTTCTACCGGAGAGTCAAGAAAACATGTGCCAACCTCTATGCATAGGTTCATGGGCGGAACCCGCAAGTTGGTCACCATAACATACATCAAGTGGCACGTGATATCCCATTGTCACCACAGATAAACACGGCAAGACATACATCAAGTGTTCTCAGATCGAATACTCAATCCGATAAGATAACTTCAAGAGGGAAACTCAATTCATCACAAGAGAGTAGAGGGGGAGAAACATCATAAGATCCAACTATAATAATAAAGCTCGCGATACATCAAGATCGTGCCATAGAGAGAACACGAGAGAGAGAGAGAGAGAGATCAAACACATAGCTACTGGTACATACCCTTAGCCCTGAGGGTGAACTACTCCCTCCTCGTCATGAAGAGCACCGGGATGATGAAGATGGCCACCGGTGATGGGTTCCCCCTCCGGCAGGGTGCCGGAACGGGCTCCCGAGAGGTTTTTGGTGGCTACAGAGGCTTGCGGCGGTGGAACTCCCGATCTATCTTGATATTCGATGTTTTTAGGGTACGTAGGCTTATATAGGCGAAATAAGTCGGTCGGGGGAGCCTCAAGGGGCCCATGAGAGGGTAGGGCGCGCCCCCTGTCTCGTGGCTCCCTCGATGATCCCCTGGCTTGCACTCCAAGTCTCCCCGATCATATTCTTCCTAAAAATCACGCTGCCGAATGTTTCATTCCGTTTGGACTCCGTTTGATATTCCTTTTCTTCGAAATATTGAAACATGCAATAAATATGGGTTGGGCCTCCCGTTAATAGGTTAGTCCCAAAAATGATATAAATGTGTAAAATAAAGCCCATAAACATCCAAAAGGGGTAATATAATAGCATGGAACATTCAGAAATTATAGATACGTTGGAGACGTATCAAGCATCCCCAAGCTTAATTCCTGCTCATCCTCGAGTGGGTAAATGATAAAAACAGAATTTTTGATGTGGAATGCTACCTAGCATAATTCTCAATGTAATTTTCTTTATTGGGGCATGAATGTTAAGATCCAAATGATACAAAATAAAAGTTCATATTAACATGAAAATGGTGATACTTCAAGCATACTAATCAAAGTAATCATGTCTTCTCAAAATAACATGGCCAAAGAAAGTTATCCCTACAAAATCATATAGTCTGGTTGTTGCTCTATCTTCATCACACAAAGTATTTAATCATGCACAACCCCGATGACAAGCCAAGCAATTGTTTCATACTTTAATAATCTCAAACTCTTTCAACTTTCACGTAATACATGAGCGTGAGCCATGGACATAGCACTATATGTGGAATAGAATGGTGGTTGTGGAGAAGACAAAAAGGAGAAGATAGTCTCACATCAACTAGGCGTATCAACGGGCTATGGAGATGCCCATTAATAGATATCAATGTTAGTGAGTAGGGATTGCCATGCAACGGATGCACTAGAGCTATAAATATATGAAAGCTCAACAAAAGAAACTAAGTGGGTGTGCATCCAACTTGCTTGCTCACGAAGACCTAGGTCATTTTGAGGAAGCCCGTCATTGGAATATACAAGCCAAGTTCTATAATGAAAAATTCCCACTAGTATATGAAAGTGAAAACGTAGGAGACTCTCTATCATGAAGATCATGGTGCTACTTTGAAGGACAAGTGTGGAAAAGAGATAGTAGCATTGTCCCTTCTCTCTTTTTCTCTCATTTTATTTTTTTTCCTTTTTTTCTTTTTCTTCTTTTTTTTCTTTTTCTTTTTCTTTTTCTTTTTTTTCTTTGGCCTCTTTTTTTATTTTTGGCATTTCTTTTTTTTTATTTTAAAGTCCGAAGTCTCATCCCGACTTGTGGGGGAATCATAGTCTCCATCATCCTTTCCTCACTGGGACAATGCTCTAATAATGAAGATCATCACACTTTTATGGATTTACAACTCAAGAATTACAACTCAAAGTAGATATGACTCTATATGAATGCCTCGGGTGGTGTACCGGGATATGCAATGGATCAAGAGCGACATGTATGAAGATTATGAAGGTGGCCTTGCCACAAATATGATGTCAACTATATGATCATGCAAAGAGCAATATGACAAAAGTAGTGCGTGTCATATGAACGGAACGGTGGAAAGTTGCATGGCAATATATCTCGGAATGGCTATGGAAATCCAATAATAGGTAGGTATGGTGGCTGTTTTGAGGAAGGTATATGGTGGGTGTATGGTACCGGCGAAAGTTGCGCGGCGCAAGAGAGGCTAGCAATGGTGGAAGGGTGAGGGTGCATATAATCCATGGACTCAACATTAGTCAAAAGAACTCATATACTTATTGCAAAAATCTAGAAGTCATCAAAAAACCAAGCACTATGCGCATGCTCCTAGGGGGATAGATTGGTAGGAAAAGACCATCGCTCGTCCCCGACTACCACTCATAAGGAAGACAATCAATATATAAAATTGTGCTCCAACTTCATCACAAAGCGGTTCACCATACGTGCATGCTACGGGAATCAAAAACCTCAACACAAGCATTTTTCATAATCACCTCAACTAGCATGACTTTAATATCACTACCTCCATATCTCAAAACAATTATCAAGTATCAAATTGATCATGGCATCCAATTCACTTTCTATGATAGTTTTTATTATACCCAACTTGGATGCTCATCATTCTAGGACCAACTTTGTAACCATAGAAAATACCATGTTGTTCTAAAAGACTCTCAAAATAATATAAGTGAAGCATGAGAGACTAGCAATTTCTACAAAATATAACCACCGCCGTGCTCTAAAAGATATAAGTGATGCACTAGAGCAAATGACAAACTACTCCGAAAGATATAAGTGAAGATCAATGAGTAGCTAAATAATTATGTAACTATGAGAAGACTCTCTCTCATTAAAGAAATTCATATCTTGGTATTGTATTCAAACAGCAAGCAAAACAAAATAAAATGACATTGCAAGGATAGCACAACTCATGTGAAGAAGCAAAAACTTAGGCTCAACCGATACTAACTGATAGTTGTTGAAGAAGAAAGCTGGGATGCCTAATGGGGCATCTCCAAGCTTAGATGCTTGAGACTTCTTGAAATATTATCTTGGCTTGTCTTGGGCATCCCCAATCTTGAACTTTTGTGTCTCCTTAATTCCTCTCATATCATGGTTTCTCTTTTTATCAAAAGCTTCATCCACACCAAACTCAACAAGAACTCGTGAGATAGGTTAGTATAAACCAATGCAAAACCTTATTATTTTCTACTGTAACAAATCACTAAAATTATTATTCAACATTTCATACTAAATGACTCAGCATATTTAATACTCCTATCCTCAAATAGAATCATTAAACAAGCAAACATATGCAAACAATGCAACCATAACAGCAATCTGCCAAAACAGTACAGTCTGTAAAGAATGCAAGAGTATCAATACTTACCTAACTCCAGAAATTATGAAAGAAAATTCCAACTGTAATAAATTTATCAGAGCTCAATATGCAAAAAGTTTCAACATTATACCATTCTCTGACTTTTCTAGGGAATTTTTGCAACAGCGGTAAACTTTCTGTTTTCAAACAGCAACATGTATACTAGCAAAATAAGCATGGTAAAGGCTATCCATGACATTTTTATTGAAAATAAAGATGCAAAAAATTATTCCAAATAACAGCAAGCAAAAACTAACAAAATAAAATGATGCTCCAAGCCAAACACATATCATGTGGTGAATAAAAATATAGCTCCGAGTAAAGTTACCGATGAACGAAGACGAAAGAGGGGATGCCTTCCGGGGCATCCCCAAGCTTAGGCTCTTGGTTGTCCTTGAATATTACCTTGGGGTGCATTGTGCATCCCCAAGATTAGGCTCTTGCCACTCCTTATTCCATAGTCCATCGAATCTTTACCCAAAACTTGAAAACTCCACAACACAAAACTCAACAGAAAACTTGTAAGCTCCGTTAGTATAAGAAAATAAAACCACCACTTAGGTACTGTAATGAACTCATTCTAAATTCATATTGGTGTAATATCTACTGTACTTCAACTTATCTACGGTTCATACCCTCCAATACTACTCATAGATTCATCAAAATAAGCAAACAACACATAGAAAACAGAATCTATCAAAAACAGAACAGTCTGTAGTAATCTGTATCAAACGTATACTTCTAGAACTCCAAAAATCCTACCAAATTAGGAAGTCCTAAGAAATTTATGTGAAAATTCAAAGCAAAAAGAATCAGATCATAAGCACGTTTCTGTGAATTATCAAAACTAATTTACTGGGTGCAAAAGTTTCTGATTTTCAGCAGGATCAACACAACTATCACCGTAAGCCATCCTAAAGGTCTTACTTGGCACTTTATTGAAACAAAAGCTATAAAACATGATTACTACAGTATCATAATCATGTGAAAACACAAAAACAGTAAGGATAAATATTGGGTTGTCTCCCAACAAGCGCTTTTCTTTAATGCCTTTCTAGCTAGGCATGATGATGACAATGATGCTCACATAGAAGATAAGAATTGAAACGTAACGGGAGCATCATGAAGCACATGACTACCACATTTAAGTCTAATCCACTTCCTATTCATAGGGATTTTGTGAGCAAACAACTTATGGGAAAAATAATCAACTAGCATAGGAAGGCAAAACAAGCATAACTTCAAAACTTGAAGCACATAGAGAGGAAACTTGACATTATTGCAATTCCTACAAGCATATGTTCCTCACTCATAGTATTTTTCAGTAGCATCATGAATGAATTCACAATATAACCAGCACCTAAAGCATTCCTTTCATGATATACAAGCATAGAATTTTTACTACTCTCCTCATAAGCAAAATTCTTCTCATTCAGAATAGTGGGAGTATCATAAGAGACTTGAACACTAAAAATTGTTTCCACATTAAAAGAGTAACATTCAGAAAAAGGGTAATCATAATCATGACAAGTATTATAAATATAATCATCACTACTTTTCATAGCATAAGTTTCATCCCAGTAATCATCATAAGTAGCAACTTCGTTCTCATCATAATCGATTGAAACCTCTCCCAAGATAGTGGAATCACTAATTAAAGTTGACACTCTTCCAAATCCACTTTCATATTCATCACAATAAAATTCAACATCCTCCAAAATGGTGGGGTCACTACTTCCTAAAGTTTACACTCTTCCAAACCCACTTTCATCAATATAATCATCATAGGTAAGAGGCATGCTATCATCATAACAACTTTGCATATCAAAACTTGGGATGCTAAAAATATCATCTTCATTAAACATAGCATCCCCAAGCTTGGGAAAAACATTAATTTCAGCAAATATATTCTCAAATATTTCATCCTCATCGAACATAGCTTCCTCAAGCTTGGGACTTTTCATATCATAAGCATAATCACTCTCATCATTAATAGTATGGATAGCACCAATAGTATAGCAATTATCATCATCACAATGAGTAGTAGGAGCAACATCATTTTGGAGGGATACCTTTTTACCTTTGTTGCCCCTTCTTTTCCTTTTCTTTTTCTGTAGGACCTTGAAGTATGTCTAGAGGGGGGTGATTATACTACTTGACCAATTAAAAACTTAACCTTTTCCCAATTTTAGAGTTTGGCAGATTTTAGCTATCTTAGGACAAGTCAAGCAATCATCACACAATTCAACCAAGCATGCAAAGTGTATATAGGCAGTGGAAATTAAAGCATGCAACTTGCAAGAAAGTAAAGGGAAGGGTTTGGAGGATTCAAACGCAATTGGAGACACGGATGTTTTTGGCGTGGTTCCGATAGGTGGTGCTATCGTACATCCACGTTGATGGAGACTTCAACCCACGAAGGGTAATGGTTGTGCGAGTCCATGGAGGGCTCCACCCATGAAGGGTCCACGAAGAAGCAACCTTGTCTATCCCACCATGGCCGTCGCCCATGAAGGACTTGCCTCACTAGCGGTAGATCTTCACGAAGTAGGCGATCTCCTTGCCCTTACAAACTCCTTGGTTCAACTCCACAATCTTGTCGGAGGCTCCCAAGTGACACCTAGCCAATCTAGGAGACACCACTCTCCAAGAAGTAACAAATGGTGCGTTGATGATGAACTCCTTTCTCTTGTGCTTCAAATGAAGATTTGAGTGGAAAGCAACTTGGGGAAGGCTAGAGATCAAGATTCATATGGTAGGAATGTAATATCTTGGCCTCAACACATGATTAGGTGGTTCTCTCTCAGAAATGGTAAGTTGGAAGTGTAGGTTTGTTCTGATGGCTCTCTCCACGAATGAAGAGGAGGTGGAGGGGTATATATAGCCTCCACACAAAATCTAACCGTTACACACAATTTACCAAACTCGGTGGGACCGATTCAACAGACTCGATCGGACCGATTTAGTAAACCTAGTGACCGTTAGGATTTTTGGTGGGACTGACATGCAACTCGGTAAGACTGATTTGGTTAGGGTTAGGGCATAACGTAATCTCGGTAAGACCGATTACACAAACTCGGTGAGACCAATTTTGGTAACAAGCTCTTTAGAGAGTTGTTCTGGTAAACTCGGCGGGACCGATTTGCTCTTTTCGGTGAGACCGAAATGTTACAAAAGGGAAACAGAGAGTTTAGATTGCAATCTCGGTGGGACCGATCGCTCACTTCGGTTAGACCGAAATGTTACGAAGGGAAACAGAGTGATTACAATCCCATCTCGGTGAGACCGAGATCCCTATCGGTAGGACCGATTTGCCTAGGGTTTGTGGAAGTGGCTATGACATTAGAACTCGGTGGCGCCAGATAGAAAGAATCGGTGTGACCGATTTTGGCTTTAGGTTTAGGTCATTTGTGGATGTGAGAAAGTAGCTGAGGGTTTTTGGAGCATATCACCAAGCACATGAAGCAAGAGGCTCATTAAGCAACACCTCATCCCTCCTTGATAGTATTGGCTTTTCCTATAGACTCAATGTGATCTTGGATCACTAAAATGTAAAATGAAGAGTCTTGAGCTTTTGAGCTTGAGCCAATCCTTTGTCATTAGTATTTTGAGGGATCCACTTTCATCATCCATGCCATGCCCTTCATTGAGCTTTCCTGAAATAATAGTCTTGGAATAGCATTAGCCCAATGAGCTATATGTTGTTATGAATTACCAAAACCACCTAGGGATAGTTGCACTTTCAAGCTCCCCCTTTTTGGTAATTGATGACAACATATAGATCAAAGCTTCGACAAATGATAATAAGATTGAACAACATCGTCGCTTTGAGAAGTATTTTGTAAGCAAGAGCTCCCCCTAAATTTGTGCATAGTTTAAGATTTGCTTTGGACTGCAAATGCACAAGGAATTAGGCTCATGGGTTACTGAGGGAGTCCTGGACTAGGGGGTGTCCGGATAGCTGGACTATCATCATCGGCCGGACTCCAAGACTATGAAGATACAAGATTGAAGACTTCGTCCCGTGTCCGGATGGGACTTTCCTCGGCGTGGAAGGCAAGCTTGGCAATACGGATATGTAGATCTCCTACCATTGTAACCGACTCTGTGTAACCCTAGCCCTCTCCGGTGTCTATATAAACCGGAGGGTTTAGTCCATAGGACGAACAACCATTACAACAATCATACCATAGGCTAGCTTCTAGGGTTTAGCCTCCTTGATCTCGTGGTAGATCTACTCTTGTACTACCCATATCATCAATATCAATCAAGCAGGAGTAGGGTTTTACCTCCATCGAGAGGGCCCGAACCTGGGTAAAAACATCGTGTCCCTTGTCTCCTGTTACCATCCGCCTAGACGCACAGTTCGAGACCCCCTACCCGAGATCCGCCGGTTTTGACACCGACATTGGTGCTTTCATTGAGAGTTCCTCTGTGTCGTCACCGATAGGCTTGATGGCTCCTTCAATCATCAACAACGACGCAGTCCAGGGTGAGACTTTTCTCCCCGGACAGATCTTCATGTTTGGCGGCTTTGCACTGCGGGCCAATTCGCTTGGCCATCGGGAGCAGATCGAAAGCTATGCCCCTGGAAGCCTAAACTTCACGGCTGACATCCGCGGAGACTTGATCTTCGGCGGATTCGAGCCACAGCCGAGCGCGTCGCACTATCACGATGGGCATGATTTAGCTCTGCTACCGAACAGTGCCCTGGAGGACGCACATGAGTCCGCTCCGACCCTTAGTTCGGAGCCGACCGCGCAGATCGAGGATGGGTGGCTAGACACCGCCTCGGGGGCTGCAACTTCTACGGCGATGGAGCCGAATACTGACCTTATCCCTTGTAAAGCTCGTGACTCCGAGGTGCCGGACTCCTCGCCGGACTCCGAACCTCCTGCGCCCCTACCAATCGAATCCGATTGGGCGCCGATCATGGAGTTCACCGCCACGGACATCTTTTAGCACTCACCCTTTGGCGACATCCTGAATTCGCTAAAGTATCTCTCGTTATCAGGAGAGCCCTGGCCGGACCGCGGTCAGGACGGTTGGGATGCGGATGACGAAGAAATTCAAAGCCCACCCACCACCCACTTCATAGCAACTGTCGACGATCTAACCGACATGCTAGACTTCGACTCCGAAGACATCGACAGAATGAACGACGACGCCGGAGACGACCAAGAACCAGCGCCTGCCGGGCACTGGAAAGCCACCTCAACTCATGATATATATATGGTGGACACCCCAAAAGGGAGCAATAACGAGGAACAACGGGACGCGGCGAAGGATAATTCCCCCGAAAAACAACCAAAACAGCGACGCAAGCGCCGCCCCAAGTCCCGCCTCGATAACAACAGCACCCATAATGACCCAGCCATAGAGCAGGGCAAACCAGTGGACGACAAACATGCAACCAAGCAAACATCCGAACAGGATGAATTGGATAATCAACCCATCCTCGGCGAAAACAACAGTCCAGACGATCTCACGCCGGACACACCACCGGAGCATAAGAACCTTCACAAAAGGCTTGTCGCCACCGCAAGAAGTTTGAAGAAGCAGAAACGGAAGCTCAAAACAGCGGAAGACATACTCAGAATGAGGTGGAGCAAAGTACTCAAGACCGCAGACAAATACGGCAATAGCCACCAAGCAAAGAGCTACCCGAAGCGCAAGCTGCTGCCCGAATTCGACGAGGAGGCCGTAGAGCCCCCACAATCAAAAAGCAAAGAGGCCGCCTGGCCGGATAGACGACCAGATGACAGGCCAAGAGCGGCAAGCGGCGCCGCACACAAGCCGGCACTTGACACACATAAAGATCCTCGCAAAAAGGATGGCCCGGTCAGGTCCATTTATGGGCCAAAGAAGAGGGCCCCAGGAAGCAACACAACACACCGAGTTTTCGAAGATAACGGCACACCTAAATACAGGGGCGCCGCACACCCACTATGTTTCACCGATGAGGTGCTAGATCATGAATTTCCAGCGGGATTCAAGCCCGTAAACATAGAGGCTTACGACGGAACAACAGACCCCGGAGTGTGGATTGAGGATTACATCCTACACATACATATGGCTAGAGGAGACGATCTCCACGCCATAAAATATCTACCCCTCAAGATCAAAGGGCCAGCTTGGCATTGGCTCAAAAGCCTCCCAGAAAATACCATTGGAAGTTGGGAAGAGCTCGAGGACACGTTTAGAGCAAATTTTCAGGGGACTTATGTCCGCCCTCCGGATGCAGACAATTTAAGTCACATAACTCAACAGCCCGGAGAGTCAGCGCGCAAATTCTGGAACAGGTTCCTCACCAAAAAGAACCAAATAGTCGACTGTCCGGACGCTGAAGCCTTAGCAACTTTTAAACATAACGTCCGAGACGAATGGCTTGCCAGACACCTCGGCCAGGAAAAGCCAAGAACAATGGCCGCGCTAACAAGCCTCATGACCCGCTTTTGCGCGGGGGAAGATAGCTGGCTGGCAAGATGCAGCACCAGCGACCCGAGTACATCCGAGATCAGAGATGGAAATGGAAAATCACAGCGCAGAAAGGATCAGCGCCAAAATAAAGAAAATGACCCAAAGAACACGGCGGTCAACGCCGGATTCAAAAGCTCGCGGCCGAACAACAAAACACTGCCTCTTAAGGACAACAGTGACGAGCTATCCAACCTAAACAAAATTTTGGATCGGATATTGTCGTGGGAAACGAACACCTATGGGGCAGGGCCCCTTCTCGGTCCGGCAGGGAGCGGAGGGCGCACGAAGAGCAGATCGAGGCGAGGCACACGAGGGATTTTACCCAGCTTCGGAGCTCTCCGGAGAGATCAAACTCCTACTGCTGCTTTGTGGTGGTATTATGTTCTTGCTCAAGAGCGTGAGCGTTCTGTGGTTTCGAAGGAGTTGAACACCTTCTACGTTGCGCATGGGCCTCCTTTTATAGGCTAAAGGGGTCGCCGACAGGTGGCAACACAGTCAGGGGTAAAAATGTAAAAAGGGTGGTTGGTACAACTTCTGCTACAGCGTATCCTACCTAACTCTGACGGCAGGGGACAAGGGCATTCAATGCCCGTCCGGTCGCCCAAACAGTGCAGAAAACGACCGTTTGGGGCAATACCGCTTGCCACGATGGCCTTCTCATCATCTCCACTTGGCACGTCGCACCGCTTGGCTGCACAGCTTCCCGCCATGTGCGCCTGGAACGGTCCTGCGGCGACACGTCGACGGATGTGCTGGAGCGTAGGCACAGAGTGGTGGCTTCGCCGCGGCAAGCACCTTGCCGCGGTCGTAGTCTTGTCGCGCCCGGAAGCTTGTCGCTCGCCGGGTCTTGCCGGGACGCGCGGCGCGTCGCGGCGAGTTTCTTGAAATGCCTTGGTAGGCCTTCCCGGCAAGCTCCTCTTGCCGGGGCCTTGTCCTTCTCGGCAAGCTCCTCTTGCCGGAGTCTTGTCTTCTCAGTTAAAACACTTTGTTCTTGAATGGCACCAATGAGAGCTACGGAGGATCTTGGCGGACGTCCGGCAAGTCTTGCCGCGGGGCGCTGTGACTGCCCGTGCACAAGTTCGGGGTACTAAGGTACCCCTACTTTAGTACACCGACAGGAGCCCCCGAGCCTGGGCCACACACGGTGCCGAGCGCTGTTGGGCCAGGCCCAAAACAGGGCACGGGCACATGCGGCCTGGGTCTACACCAAATCTAACTCCGTATCCACCGCGCCCTCCCGTAACGGCACGCGTCGAATGCGGCGTCGTGGGAGAGATCGTGGGTGATTCTTTAATCGAAAAAGGCGTAACATTCGCCTCTCCTCTTTATAAGCAGGGGAAACAGGGGCCGTTCCCCCACCTTCGCCACTTGCTGTTCCTTCCTCAGAAAGCTCCGCCGCTCCCCTTCGCTTCCCAAACCGAAAGAGAGCAGCGCTCCGCCGCCCGTCGCTGCCGCTCTCCTCCACCGCTTCCGCCATGGCTCCGAAGACCGGAAAGAGTGCGAAGTCGGCCGAGGCGCTGTGGCTTGAGGCGCTGCGCAAGGAGCGAGCACTTCCCCCCCCCCCCGAGCTCATCGTGAAGGCGCTGCGGGAGGAGTTCTATCTCTTCTGGTCGACGGAGACGCGGGCGCATCCGCGCACGCAGGCACTCTCCGCCGAAGCTTCTACTTCGAAGCGGTGCCCAAAAGGGTACTACTTCTTCCCATTGTTCTTATATTGCGGGCTCTGCCCGCCCTTTTCCGATTTCTTCTGCGACATCATGAACACATACGGGCTCCATCTCCTTGATTTCACCCCCAACGCCGTTCTGACCATGGCGGTTTTCGCGCATCTTTGCAAGAACTTCGTCGGAATCGACCCCAACGTTGCCCTTTTCCGCCACTATTTCATGCCCCGGGTCGAGAAAGGAGAGCCCTTGTCTGGCGGGATCGCCTGGATCTCGAGGGTCGGCAAGAAGGAGGTCTATCTGGAGGGGGAGCTCCGCAGCAAATGGGATGAGTGGAGGGCCGAATGGTGTTGGATTGTTGACGCAGATCTGCAGCCATTCACCAATTTGCGCCAAACCCGAGTAGTGCGCGGCGGCCACTGGAGCGCCCTGGCGGCGGACGATGCTAAGCTGAAGATCACCACCACCCGGATTCTGCGGCTCAGGCTTGCCGGGCTCACTTGGGGGCTATTGGCGCGGACTTTCTTTGCCGCCGCATCGCCCCTCTGCAGGAGAGGGGGAGGCCCGCCTGGCTGTTCGGGGGCCCGGCGGATATCATGAGGCTGCGCCCAGGCCTCAATTTTAACTTCACTGTTTTGGAGTTGGATGGGATGCTCAAGGAGCTGTTCAAGCACGACCCCAACCATCCGGAGTGGTTCAGGCTGCCGCAGGGCGTCGTCCCGCTGTGCAACAACTCCCAGCTTGATCGCATCCGCGCAATGATGCCGGAGTGCGACTCGCACGGGATTATCCCAACTTGGCGGGAACCCTCCGACGACATCGTGCGGCAATTCTTCGACGGCTTGGTGGAGGTAGCAGTCCCTGCCGACGAGCAGAGGCTCCTCACCCGCGATACCACCAATGACGAGATGCGGTACATCGCCACCAGGGCTGAAGAGGCGGCGGCAGCCGCCGCCGCGGGCGAGTTTGGTTTCTCGTTGGAAGAGGCAGAGGCGGCCGAGGCGGCAAGCCTTGCCGACTGAGAGGACCTTGTCGGGGAGGTCGCTGGCGAAGGAGAGCCCGAGGCCGAAGCGAGCGAGCCCGCCGAGGGCGCAAGCGGCCAGCCGTCTTCGAGCAGCTTGCCGCGGGCGGAGCCCCCAGCGCAGCCCCCATCCCAACAAAGAAGGCGCATCCGTAGGACCGGAGACACAGCAGGGCGGCAGGCAGGCCAACAGTCGCAACGCCGTAGGACACGCTCCACCGCGACAAGCACCGTTGCCGCGGGAGCATCTCACGCCGCGTCGGCAACTGGAGCGGGGTCTTCTCGAGCCGCTGCTCCTGATCCTGCCGCAGCTCCCGCCAAGCGTCCAAGGGAACCTACTCCTCCGCCTCGTCGCGAAGAAAGGGTACCAGACTTCGACCTTTCCGCGCTCAACTCCGACGAGGAGGAAGAAGAGGAGGAGGAGGAGTAAGACTTTCTCCTTGTTGTACTTATATTTCTTTGATTTTTGCTGTTTCTTGTCTTGTATCTGATCTGCTTCCCTCTGAACCTCGTTCCATTTCAGGACTCTGGCCGAGAGAGCGGCGAAGAGGGCCAAGGTCCCCGTGGTTGTCGTCGAGGACGATCCTGCTGTGATGGTAGAGGACGCGTCCGAGACCACCTTGACGGACCCGGCAACCTCTCCTCGAAGCAGCCCCCAGCGCAGCCCCCAGCGTAAGTATTTGTTCACTTCCCGTTGTGGGGAGCGCATGGGTGCTCTTTCTTTGCTAATATCTTGATTGTTGACTTGCTTGTGTAGGAGCAGAGCAGGCCCATCAGGAGCAACCAGAAGCCGCTCCAGAGGTGCTATCTGCTTCAACTACGCCTCCAAGGGGCGATTCTCCGACAAGGGAGCGCTCCCCGGCAAGGGAGCGGTCCCCGGCCAGGGGCAGTTCCCCGGCAAGGGACGGGACCAGCGATCCTTCGGTGGTGGAGCCCATGATCACAGAGCCTAGCACAGGTAACCCTCCTTGTCGGAAATTTTCCCTTGGGTTTTTCTTCTTCTAATCTTCTTTTTGGATATTTGCTTGACTTTTTCTTCCTCTTCCTGTCTTCAGATCCCCCTCCCACAGATCCGATGGAGACTGAGGCGACCGGCGAGGAGGATGTACGCGGCAACACTGATGATGCCGCCGCCACCGAGGAAGAGGCCGACACTGACGATCCCGCCGGCAAAGAGGCCGCCAAGGCTGCTGGCGCAGGAGCTGGCGAGGGGTCCGGCGATCGCACTGACGACCCCGAGGGCGCAGGAGCGCAAGGCGCTACACCGACCGCCGACCCCTCCGCCGCTGATGCAGCACCGGGCCCCGAGGAGCCCCAGCCCGGCGCCTACTTGAAGGCCGGCGAGGGTGTCTTCATCAAGCTTCCCTGGGCATCGAGTTCCAGGGCGCCGATCGAGGGAGAGGCTTTTGACGGAGAGGTGCTCGCCTCTGCTGGGCTGACAGTGGTTGACGCGCCAAGCAGCAGCAGCGGCGAATCTGAAGAGGAGTAGCTGCTCCAGAAGTTGGTGTCACTCTATCGCGCCCGACAAGCGAAACTGGAGTCCCGGGAAGCGCTTGTCCCGCAGGCAGGAGTTGACATAGAGAAGCATGCGGAGGAGCTCCAGAGCCGCAACCAAGAGGCCCTCCGGTCCATTGCGGAGGAGAGGGCGCAGCTTGTCGAGGCGCAGAAGGCCTTCCTCCTCGAGAAGGCAGAAGCTGAGGAGCAACAGAGGCTTGCCGCTGAAGAGATGTCCACCCGGGAAGGTGAACTGACACAGCGGAAAGTCAATCTGGACAGCTACGAGGAGGAGCTCGCCGCACGCGATCAATCACTTGGCGGGGCGCTCAAGGAGGCGAAGGATGCTGCCGCAGCTGCCGAGGCCGCCAAGAAGGAATTGGAGGTGAAGATGACGCAGCTGGAGGCTGACTTGAAAGGGAAGGATGAGGAGCTTGCCGCGCTCCAGCGCGAACGCGAGAAGGATGCCCTCGCTCATGGCGATCTGCAAGTTCAACTCGCCGATAAGGTCAAGGAACTGAATGCCGTCAAGGACTCAAATGCTGATCTGGAGCTGAAGCTGGTCACGCTGACTGAGACGCTGGACGGCGCCAAGAAGCGAGAAGATGACTTGAAGAAAGAGATCAAGGCCAACGAGGAGCTGCTAACGAGGGCCACCGAGACTCAAAACACCTTCAGGGCTACGGTGGAGCTCTGGACGGAGGGCCTCGCCAACATTGCTGCAACCATCGACGAGGAGCTGACTCAACTAGACTTAGCGGGCTTCGGGTACTCCTCCGACGAGAACCTCCAGCCCAGCGCCAAGCTTACTCTGTTCTTCAAGGGCGTGGTGATGGCTCTCCAGCAGCTCCGGGAAAGGATCCCAAAGCAGCTGGCTGACGAGTCGCGCGCAATCTGCGCCAGAGTCTTGGAGAAGGTGTTGGTGAAGGTGCTCTTCCGCAATCCGGGTCTCAACCTCACCAACATCCTCAAGAAGCTGTCGGCGGGCGCTGATCTTGAAGAACTCAAGGCCCTTGTCGCACCCATTGTGGGCAAGGTGAATGAAGTCAAGAGGGTTGACGGCGACTGCGTAGATTAGGCCGTGTTCTCTCCTTTTTCTTGCCGCTGCTAGACATGTTACGGGAACAACCCATTAGAGCGCGACAAGTTATTATTGTAATATAACTTTATTCTGGGTAGTATTTGCTATGTTATTTCCTTTACTTGATTCCCTCCTTTGCATGTTTTTACCCTACGCTTTTAGGGAACTTGCCGGCGCAAGCACCCTTGCCGCGAGCACTGAGTGTGGAACATCAGCAGCCTGCTGGCGGTGTTGCCTCCAGCAAGAAACCTTGTCGGAACTAGTCGCAGCACACTTATGTTGTTGAGCGGACTCGAAACAAGGTAAGGGCGCAACTAGCTACGAGTTGGTTCCTCCGCGCACTGGTTTTCCATACAAAGCACGGTTGTTCAAGGAAGATAACTAAAAAATTTAAAACTGATTGTGCTCAAACTTTGGCAACTTAGCTTTTCCGTCGTCTGCGTCCCGGCAAGGCTATACTTCTTTGAACGACGCCTGGTCCACACCGTTATCCTCTCCTTCCCCCCGGGTGAACTTGTGGGCGAAGGAACCTTCTTTTTGAGAAAAAGAAAGAAGAGAAAATAAAGATATGGAGCCTTAAGGCTCGTTATTGCTTACCGGGGGCAAGAGCTGCACAAAGTGTCAGATAATACATGCAAAAGAAATAAAGCATGAAATATGACAACATTTGCAGAGCATATGATCTTTATTTATGCGCGGGATCTGCGCCCGGCTTTGTACTAAGGTTACATGCAACAGCGGCAAGGCTTGTACAAAAGGTGGTTGTCGGGACAGCAGGTCCCGGCAACCGCGCCTTATGGGTAAAACTTACGAAGATGCTCTATGTTCCAGGAGTTTCTCACCGGAAAGCCATCTTCGGTCTCAAGGCGGACAGCGCCAGGCCTAGTGACTCGCTTCACCCGATAAGGGCCTTCCCACTTCGGCGTCAACTTGTTGGAATTCTTGGCGGATTGAACGCGCCGAAGAACAAGGTCGCCTTCCTCGAGACTTCTGGCCTTGACTTTGCGGCTATGGTAGCGGCGCAAAGCTTGCTGGTATCGAGCAGCTCATACAGCAGCCTGAAGACGATCTTCCTCAAGGAGTAGCGCGTCATCTTGCCGCAGCTGCTCTTGCTCAAGCTCGTCATAAGCGAGCACTCGAGGCGATCCATATACGAGTTCCGTGGGGAGAACTGCCTCTGCTCCGTAGACTAGAGCAAAAGGTGTCTGGCCAGTGGCTCGATTTGGCGTCGTCCTGATCGACCAAAGAACCACCGGCAGCTCCTCGATCCAGTTTCTTCCGCACTTGTGCAGCCTGTCGAAAGTTCTGGTCTTGAGCCCGCGCAGCACTTCAGCGTTCGCCCTCTCCGCTTGACCGTTGCTTCTCGGGTGAGCAACAGAAGCGAAGCAGATCTTGGCGCCAAGATCTTGGACGTACTGCATGAAGGTGCGGCTCGTGAATTGTGTGCCATTGTCGGTGATGATCCTGTTAGGGACTCCGAAACGGCAAACAATCGACCTGAAGAACTTGACTGCTGACTGTGCTGTCACCTTCCTCACTGCTTCCACTTCCGGCCACTTTGTGAACTTGTCGATTGCAACGTACAAGTACTCAAAGCCCCCGACAGCTCGGGGAAAGGGGCCGAGGATGTCGAGCCCCCAGACCGAAAATGGCCAGGATAAAGGGATCGTCTGGAGAGCTTGAGCTGGTTGATGTATCTGCTTGGAGTGGAACTGGCACGCTTCACACTTGGTTACTTGTGCAGTTGCATCCTGGAGGGCTGTCGGCCAAAAGAAACCTTGCCGGAAGGCTTTGCCGGCAAGTGCTCTCGCGCCAATGTGGTGACCACATATGCCTCCATGTATCTCCGCCAACAGCTCTTGTCCTTCCTCCCGGGGAATACACTTCAATTTCACACCGTTGAATCTTCTTCTGTACAGTATGTCATCGACAAACTGATACATACTTGATTGCCGGGCTACTCTCTCCGCTTGTTCTTGTTCTTCGGGGAGTTCTCCTGTCTGAATGAAACGGACAATCTGCTGCGCCCATGCCGGAGCCTGCGGCTCGACAACAAGGACTAAAGGCGCAAATGATGCTGCAGGAACATCTGCTTCCACGGCAAGAACCTGTGGTTCAGCCGGAGCGTGATGTTCCCCGGCAAGGTTGCCGGAGCAAAACTTGTCGGGGGCGTCTGCTTCAACGAAACAAACCCTAGGGCTTGTCGGAGCAGACTGCCCCGCAACACTCTTTGTGTTGATTTTGGGGACCTTTTTGGCGACGGCTTTGGGGAGCTCTGCCGGAAAATAGTCACCAGAAATCAACTTCCTCTTCTTGCTCTGTCCAGTTGATGGTGTTACAGATGGTTGAGTCAGCTTGAGCACAAAAATTCCTGGTTCCACAGGTAACTTGAGTGCGGCGCACTTTGACAGGCCGTCTGCAATGTCGTTCTGAGCTCTCGGAACGTGTTCCATCTGTAGGCCATCAAAATGCTCTTCCAACTTTCTCACTTCGTGAATGTAAGCTTCCATCAACGGACTCTGATAATCTTTGTTCACTTGGCGGATGACAAGTTGCGAGTCACCCCTGACAATGAGCTTCTTGATCCCAAGGTCTGCAGCGATCCTGAGTCCGGCAAGCAAGCCTTCATACTCTGCAGTATTGTTTGTTGCTTGCTCCTTGGGAAAGTGCATCTGGACCACGTACTTGAGGTGCTCTCCGGTGGGTGCGACAAGTAATACTCCCGCACCGGCGCCTTGCAGCGAGAAGGCACCATCAAAGTACATGATCCATTCTTTGCTTGTCTCCCTGACGGGGATGCTCGTCCCCGGAATTTCTTCATCAGGTGTTGGTGTCCATTCCGCTATAAATTCTGCCAATGCTCGGCTCTGAATAGTTGAGGTACTCTCAAACTTGAGGCCAAAGCTTGACAATTCCAGTGCCCACTCGACGATCCTGCCTATTGCTTCCGAATTCTGCAATATCCTCTTCAACGGAAAGCGAGTGACAACTGTGATCTCGTGTGCTTGAAAGTAATGGCGCAGCTTCCTCGAGGCCATGAGAAGGCCGAAAAGCAACTTCTGCACACCAGAGTACCTTGACCTAGCCCCCTGCAGCAGGGAACTGACAAAATAAACTGGGCGCTGCACCATCTTCTTTTGTTTCTCTTCCTCTGGCTGCACAGATCTATCCTTGTCGGGACCAGAGCTTGACGGGGAAGCCCCCTGCTTGTCGCTGGATTCGCTTGCCGTGGCCGCTGGCTCATCGTCTACCTCCCTTTCCATTACTAACGTAGCACTAACCACTTGATTGGTCGCCGCTAGATACAACAGCAACTTCTCTTGTGGCTTAGGTGCGACAAGTATTGGAGTGGAGGACAGGTATCTCTTCAAATCCTGCAGCACAGCCTCCGCTTCTGGAGTCCATTTCATTGGACCTGCCTTTTTCAAAATTTTGAAAAATGGCAGGGCGCTCTCAGCAGACTTAGAGATGAACCTGCTGAGAGCAGCAATGCAGCCGACAAGCCTTCGCACATCCTTGACGCGCTTTGGTGCTTCAATTTGCTCAATGGCCTTGATCTTGTCGGGATTGGCTTCAATCCCCCGCTGAGATACAAAGAACCCGAGAAGCTTGCCGGAGGGGACTCCAAACACGCACTTCTCGGGGTTTAACTTGAGATTGATCTTGCGCAGATTTGCAAAGGTTTCGTCCAAATCCTGGATCAAAGTTGCTTTGTCCTTGCTCTTGACCACTATGTCATCCATGTAAGCTTCTACATTTCTGTGCAACTGCGGCTCAAAAGCTTCGTGGACTACCCTTGCAAATGTTGAACCGGCATTCTTTAGTCCGAAAGGCATCCGTACAAAGCAGTACGTGCCACATGGAGTAATGAATGCGGTCTTCTCTTCATCCTCTTCTGCCATGAAGATCTGATGATATCCTGAGTATGCATCAAGAAATGAAAGCAAATCACATCCTGCCGTGGAGTCGACAATCTGGTCAATGCGCGGCAAGGGAAATGGATCTTCGGGACAAGCTCTATTAACATCAGTGAAGTCAATACAAAGCCTCCACTTCCCATTCGCCTTGCGCACGACTACAGGATTGGCTAGCCACGTGGGATGGAGTACTCCTCTGACAAGGCCTGCTGCTTCCAACTTCTTGATCTCTTCTGCAATGAATTCTTGACGCTCCACTGCTTGTTTCCTGACTCTCTGCTTGACGGGCCGCGCATGAGGGCAGACGGCAAGGTGGTGCTCGATTACTTTCCTGGGAACACCAGGGATGTCAGACGGTTGCCATGCAAACACATCGACATTCGCCCGCAGGAAAGCAACGAGCGCGCTTTCCTATTTAGGGTCAAGCGTGGCACTGATGGTGAAGGTACCACCAGTGCCGTCCTCCTTGGCGGCCACTTTCTTGGTCTCTGGTGAAGCTGTCTTTGCCTTCTTGCACTTGCCGGTGGAGCTCGATGGTGCGTCCTCGACGGTAGCGTAGCACTTCGAAGAGGTGCGCTTGCCAGAGTGGGCATCAGAGCTGTTCTTGCCGGACTTGGTCTTCTTCTTCCCCCCGGGAGCTTCAGCGGCAAGTGGTTTGCATTCTGCTGCGGCTGCTGCTTCCCGGTAGATCTTGTCGGTACAGATAAGGGCATCTTTCTTGTCGCCAGGGACAGAAATGACACTTATCGGACCGGGCATCTTGAGCACATTGTAGGCGTAGTGAGAGGCTGCCATGAACTTGGCGAGCACTGGACGGCCGAATATCCCATTGTAGGGCAATGGGAAATCAGCGACGTCAAAGGTGACTTTCTCTGTCCTGAAGTTCAGCTCGCTACCAAATGTCACTAGCAGTGTGATCTTCCCCTTCGGCTTGCTCCTTCCCGGGTTGATTCCTTGGAAAGTGCCGGTCTCTTCGAGCTCGCTGTCGGGGATCTGGAGCTTCTTGAGTACCGCGGAGGAGATCAGATTCAGGCCGGCCCCGCCGTCAACCAGCATCTTTGTGACCTTGAGGTTGCGGATAGTTGGCGAAACCAACATCGGCAAGCACCCGACCGCAGTTATGCGATCAGGGTGATCCTCAACATCAAAGATGATGGGCGTGCTGGACCACTTCAGAGGCTTGCGCGACTCAACTGATGGTTCTGCTGCATTAACTTCACGCACCCACTGTTTGAGCTGGCGGTGCGAAGTATGCAGAGAAGCACCGCCGTCGACGCACAAAACCTCTGTTGCCTTCTGAAACTCCTGCTCGTCGGCCTCATCCTCATCCATCTCTTCATCTTCGTCTTCATCTTCGTCCTTGTCGCGGCCGCGGGGAGGCCTGTCTCCTTGCCGCTGCTTGGCCTTGCCGCGGCGCCCTCCCCGGCCGGGACGCTTCTTGCCGGATCCTCCGCCACCTTCCTGGGCCTTCTCCTTGTCGCGTCGCTCGTACTCAGCTTTCTGCAGTTCCACAAGCTGGTCAACTTTCTTGCAGGTCTGGAGATCATGGCCCTTGGTGCGGTGGATCTTGCAGTACTGCTTGCCGGAGCCGTCCTGCTTGTCGGCGGCCACCACGGCCTCGCCGGAGTTACTGGCTTTGGCCTTATCGGCGCTGCCTCCGTTGTCGGACTGCTCGACGACTAGCACGTCTTTTGCTTTCCTCTTTCTATTGTTCCGCCGCCGGTTTTTCTTTGCCGGGGCAGCATCCTCACTGTCAGACCCTTCTACTCCTGCATTCTCTCCGGGGAGTTTCCTCCCCTCTTCAGCACGTGCACACTTGTCGGCCAGGGCATATAGCTCACTGACGTCCCTAATCTCGCACATCGCCATCTCCTCCCTCATCCTGCGGTTTCGCATGTTCTGATGGAACGCGCTGATGACCGCGGCAGGGTGGACGTCTGGGATATTGCGCTGCACTTGGCTGAATCTCTGTATGTACTTGCGCAGGGGTTCTCCTTCCTTCTGGGCGAGCGGATGAAGATCGCTTTCCTAGCCATGGGGCTTGTGGCCGCCTGTGAAGGCGCCGACAAACTGATGGCACAGATCCGCCCATGAGGAGATGGAGTCATCCGGCAAGTGCATGAGCCACGATCTGACGTTGGGCTTGAGCACCAGCGGGAAGTAGTTGGCAAGGATCTTCTCGTCGCGTCCCCCGGCCGCCTGCACCGCGATGGTGTAGACGCTGAGGAACTCCGACGGATGTATCCTGCCATCATACTTCTCGGGTACATCTGGCTTGAAGTTCTTGGTACTGGGCCACTGGACTTGCCGCAGCTCACGAGTGAACGCAGGGCAACCTACCGCGTACGGCAAGTCGCCTGGTTCCCCTGGCGCATGTGTGTCGACAGTGGGCCCAGCGCGCTGCTCTGATTGACGCCGCGCTTCTCTTCAACGCTCGATTCGAGTACGAGCGTCCTCTTGTCGTCGTTCTTGGAGAACTTGGCGCTGATCACGACGAACTCGTGGATCTGACGACGCCGTGGAGCCGGTGTCGAGATTGACCCGGCGAGTCGGCGATCTTGGCCTTCGGGGCGGGGAGTGCACGGTGGTGGCACCCCCACCGGTCTTGTCGCCACCGGCTTGCGCCTGGGCGTCTTGCCGCGGCTTCGACGTGCTTGGTTGCCGGGGAGTGTCGCCGTTGGCGAAGCCAATGAGGCTCTGAATGGTGATCCTCCAATCGTCGATCTTGTCTGGCGCTGGAGGGTAGTCTAGGAGCAGTTGGGCTCGAGCCAACGCTTCTTCTGGGGTTTTCGGCGGCGGGGGCGAACGACGCGAGGAGCGGGATATGCTCAAACTTCTAACAGTGTTAGAAGGAGCAACATCTCGTCCAGGCGACCGTGCCGCGCTCGTGCCAACATGTTGACGCGCATGTTGGCCTTGAGCGTCCCGCGATCCACCAGCTTGGCCTTGTTCCAACGCGAGTACGGTGCTAGGAGCACCATGGCGTTGTCGATCCCACGCCTCCTAAGAGGGGTGCGGCGCATGTACGGACGCCGAAGTTTGCGGGGCCATGTCCTTGGATCTGGTGACAACGTGAGCTCCCCCATCGGCGCCTGTTCTTTCGCCGGCGTCTACCCCACCGCTCGTTTGCTCCGGTGGCGGTGGGATCGACGCGGACGGAGCGGCCACCTCCGAAGCCTTCCTCTTCGGTGGCATGTCGATGAAGATGTTGATGTAGTGCGCGCGAACTCCGGATCAGGTTCGCACAACCTCGACGCCCCCTACCTGGCGCGCCAAAGATGTCGTGGGAAACGAACACCTATGGGGCAGGGCCCCTTCTCGGTCCGGCAGGGAGCGGAGGGCGCATGAAGAGCAGATCGAGGCGAGGCACGCGAGGGATTTTACCCAGCTTCGGAGCTCTCCGGAGAGATCAAACTCCTACTGCTGCTTTGTGGTGGTATTATGTTCTTGCTCAAGAGCGTGAGCGTTCTGTGGTTTCGAAGGAGTCGAACCCCTTCTATGTTGCGCATGGGCCTCCTTTTATAGGCTAAAGGGGTCACCGACAGGTGGCAATACAGTCAGGGGTAAAAATGTAAAAAGGGTGGTTGGTACAACTGCTGCTACAGCGTATCCTACCTAACTCTGACGGCAGGGGACAAGGGCATTCAATGCCCATCCGGTCGTCCAAACAGTGCAGAAAACGACCGTTTGGGGTGCCACCGCTTGCCACGATGGCCTTCTCGTCATCTCCACTTGCCACCTCGCACCGCTTGGCTGCACAGCTTCCCGCCACGTGCGCCTGGAACGGTCATGCGGCGACACATCGACGGATGTGCTGGAGCGTAGGCACAGAGTGGTGGCTTCGCCGCGGCAAGTGCCTTGCCGCGGTCGTAGTCTTGTCGCGCCCGGAAGCTTGTCGCTCACCGGGTCTTGCCGGGACGCGCAGCGCGTCGCGGCGAGTTTCTTGAAATGCCTTGGTAGGCCTTCCCGGCAAGCTCCTCTTGCCGGGGCCTTGTCCTTCTTGGCAAGCTCCTCTTGCCGGAGTCTTGTCTTCTCAGTTAAAACACTTTGTTCTTGAATGGCACCAATGAGAGCTACGGAGGATCTTGGCGGACGTCCGGCAAGCCTTGCCGCGGGGCGCTGCAACTGCCCGTGCACAAGTTCGGGGTACTAAGGTACCCCTACTTTAGTACACCGACAGATATGTCAAATCCACAGTACCCCCGGGAAGCCTGCAAACCACACCCACCGAGATTGTTGGTTCTTCAAGCAGTCCGGCCGACTCAATGCTGAACACAAGAGGCTCGACACGCCAAGCGAGGACGATGACGAACCCCACCAGCAGAGTGCCGGAAAACAAAAGACTTTCCCACAAGAAGTCAAAACAGTAAACTCAATTCATGTGATAATACGGAACAATAGTGCGGCACCCGCTAAAGTACGCGTCGCACGGTCCACCCCAGCGGAATCCCGAGATTGGATGTCAAAACCAATTACTTTCGGCCACCTGGATTACTCCAGAAGTATTCGAAACGCAGGATGGACTGCTCTGATATTGGATCCTATAATCGACGGACTACAATTCACACAAGTCTTGATGGATGGCGGGAGTGATTTAAACCTGCTATACCCGGACACAATCCGCAAGTTGGGGATAGACCCTACTAAAATTCGCCATAGCCGCACTTCCTTCAAAGGAGTGATGCCAGGCCCTTACGCCAAGTCCATGGGCTCCTTACTACTAGAAGTTGTGTTCGGTCCACCCGACAACTTCTGTCGCGAAAAGCTACTCTACCATGTCGCCCCATTTCAAAGTAGCCATCAAGCACTATTGGGACGTGAAGCTTTCGCCCGCTTTAACGCAATACCGCACTACGCGTCTCTTACAATCAAAATGCCCGGTCCACACGGCATCATCTCCTTACAAGGTCGCTCAAGACCCCAGACACGGCTAGGCGAGTCCGGCACAAACAAACTAGGGGCTTCCTAGCCGCATACCCCTTCGCAAGGGGCTATGAACATCATGCTACACCCTCCAGGATACAGCACAACGGAGACACAGGCGCAGACGTGCAGCAGGGACCCGTTGAAAGGATTCTCTTCAGATTAAGACCCTGCGTAAACCTTTCTTACTGTCTCTTGTTAATACACATCCCCCGATTTTTTTATAACCGAGGAGGAGGCTGGCGTTTTGGCATCGGCCGCGTCAGAAATTTTTGCCCGTACCTAGACACTAGGGGCTTAGGGCATTGTTCTGCCTGTTATCATAAAGACCGAATACCTTAGGGAGTGTTCGGTGTCTCGAGTTAGGCCTTATATGCATCAGCTCCGAATCATGTCCTTGGTCAAATGTTGGGTTTGCCCGGCTCCTGTGGTTTGCTGCCTTACGTTCCATATCATCGGCTAACGCGGCACCAGGAGAACTACTGCGATTGTGCCCCGGTTCGGCCGGGCGAGCACCTCAGTAGAGAAAGCCGAAAACTGACTGTCATGATACAGCGAGAGACTGGTCAACCACTCGATTGACTATCGGAATGTCTAGAATTCTTCCGCTTTGACGAAGGACCGTTTCCTGGTCAGGCACATACACGCCCCGAATGCGAAGAGTGCGGTGCCCCTAGGGGCTATGTCGTAGCCCCACTTTCGAACTCCTATGGCTAAGTGAAAGTGATAAAGCATTATAGTCCGGTTGCCTCGTTTGCTACGCTACCACCTCCTTCACAGGACCAAGACGTTGGATTAAGTGTGAAAATGCGCTATTTTGCAAACACCCCCGCACCATGTGCGTGGGGGCTGAAGCCGAAGACTGCCATCTTTCAGGTTATACACAAGTATACATTAACGGCCGCACAGGAGATATTTCAATACTTGAACGCACAAGTATAAAAAACACTTATATTATGAATATCATTTTACAAACCATAAAGATCATTTGAACATGACATATTTTGAGCACTGCGACTCTATTACATGAGCACCCTGCAGGACTTCCCCAAAATAGTGCTCGGCGGGTAACCGGCTCTCGTCCGAACCCCGGGTTGCAACAGCGGTGGCATCCATCTCCGTCCAACATGTCTTCACACGGGCGAGGGCCATCCGTGCACCCTCTATGCATGCCGACCGCTTCACCGCCTTGATATGCGGCACCGCCCCAAGGAATTGCTGCAATAAGCCGAAATAACTCTTCGGCTTGGGATTATCCGGCCATAGATGAGTCACTACATCCGTCATCGCCAATCTGGACAATCTATTCAGCTCAGCCCACTCAGCTAACTGATCGGTCAACAGAAGTGAACGCTCCGGACTGTGGAACTGAGACCAAAAAAGCTCTTCTGTCTCGTGATCCTTTTGGCTTCGGAAGTGCACAACCACATCCGCCGCACTCGCCGCCAAATCCATATAAGGATCCTCCGGACCCCACAGCTGGCCAAGCTAAGCATACTTCTAATCTGTGAACTTCCTGCGCAGCACAAAGGGCTTGCCAGCCGCAATGTCTCCTGCCTGACGCAGCTCCTCCTTTATAGCCCTCATTGCAGAACGGGCATCCTTGGCTTCGGCGGTGGCCTTCTTCAGGTCTTATTGCTCCGCTCGGCGTTCTTTTTTAAGAACCTCATAGCGGTCCGTAACATCCTTCAGCTTCACGGCCATTCCGGCCGTCTCCTCCCTGCTTCGGCAGTGAGCAGCCCTTTCGGCTTCTAGCTCTTCGGCTGCCTTCGAGGCAGCCGCATCACTCCTTCTGGCCTGCTCCTTGGCTCAAGCAAGCTCTGCCCGAAGGTCCTCCACAGCAGCGGCACCATCTGCATTAAGCATACATGTTGTAAGGAATGGGCATCAACTCCCTTACTAGGTGACCACGGAGAAACAACCTACCTTGTGACTCGTCAAGTCGTTTATTGACCAGCGCGATGTCCGCATCCGCAACGTCGAGTTGCCGCTTTAGTTCGGCAACTCTATCAGTCCGGCTGGCCACCGGACTATCCGCCACCTGTGTAGGAAAGGCGAGAATTAATACCTGAGATTATGATCCTCGGCACGCTGTCGCTTTCGACAACATACCGAGTCTCAGGGGCTACTATCTATACAGGGCGCGCTTTATGTGCAAAACTGTCAAAAGGTATGTCATTTTTACGTACCTCAAACCCCGCCAGCAAACTTCTGACGGCATCATGCAACCCGCCCTCGGCGGATGAAATTCTTTCAATCACCTTACTCATCAATGTACGGTGACCTTCTGAGATAGACGCCCTCTCGAGCAGATCCTTCAGCTCCCCCGGCCGTACGCCAGTTGGTGCCGGATTCTCCGGCCCCGCCGGACTCGGGGATACCCTCCGTGAAGACACCTCAGGGTCATCCGCCCCGCCTGACGGTGCGGCAGATGGAGGCGTCTCGCTCTCTATCATCTCCGGATGAAGGTCCCCCGAAGATGAGCTCAGCTGAGAAGGACGAAGATCCGAACTACAAGGTAAAAACTTCGGTTATCCTCAGAAGCAAAATAGGGATGTCCCTTATTACAAAACTCCCCTTTTTCTACTTATGGCTCGCTGGAGGGCTGATTCCTTAGGGGAGATAGTGCGGCTGGGGCTTCCCCAGGCACAGGACCCTCTGGTGAAGATCTCTTCCCCCGCTTTGAGGCCTTGGCCTCCGGGTCTTCGGAGGCGGTCCTCTTCTCCCCCTGGAAGGAGGGATTCTCGATCCCCCCTTTCTTGAAAGCCTCCTTGGTAGAGGCGGTAGTTTCTCTGTTTTCCCCTTCGCCTTCCTCTGAAGGCGCAACCTCCAGCATCTTGACCAACACGGGATCCGGCACGGTCTCTGGGAGGGGGGCCGGACACTGTATCAGTTTCGCTTGCGCTATCCACTCCTGTTCAAAGGACGATTGGTTAAAAGGCAAATCCAAGATATGCAAACGAATGGTATGTCCGGACAAAGAGCTACTTACTTGAGTATCCGGGCGATTGCATCTTAGGCCGGCGTCCTCGGTCAATTCCGGACACACCTCTTGTGATCCGAAGAACAATTTGTACATCTCCACGGGTGTCGTACCCATGAAGTGTTGGAGAGCTCGTGGTCCCTCCGGATTGAATTCCCACAGGCGGAGAGGGCGACGTTTGCAGGGCAGAAGGCACCTGATCAGCATAACCTGCGTCACCACGACCAGATTGATCTCCCTCTCTTGGAGGTCTCGAATCCGGCCCTGCAATAGGGGTACGTCCTTGGACGGCCCCCAGTCAAGCCCTTTGCTGACCCATGACGTCAGCCGCTGTGGAGGACCCGGGCGAAAGACGGGCGGCGGCCCCTGCCTGCTGCCCCTGGGAGCGGTGATATAGAACCACTCCTGCTGCCACAAGCCGAGCTCCTCCTGAAAAGAGCCCTCGGGCCATGGAGCATCGGCCCTCTTGCTTATGACCGCCCCGCTGCACTCTACTTGACACCCCTCAATCATCTTCGGCTCCACGTTGAAGGTTTTGAGCCACAAACCGAAGTGAGGGGTAGTGCGGAGGAAGGCCTCGTAGACGACAATAAACGATGAGATATGGAGGATGGACTCCGGAGCCAAGTCATGGAATTCCAACCCGTAGTAAAACATGAGCCCTCTCACAAAAGGATCCATCGGGAAGCCTAAACCCCGACGGAGGTGGGACACGAACACGACGCTCTCGCCGGGCTCGGGAGTAGGAATGACTTGCCCTTTGGTAGGCAACCTATGCGAAATCTCATAGGTCAGGTACCTGGCTTCTCTCAGCTTTAGCACGTCCTCTTCCGTGACGGAGGAGGGCATCCACCGGCCCTGTAGGTCGGAGCCGGACATTGTTGAAGGTCCGAGGCGCTTGAATCTAGAGCTCTGGGTGTTGGAACTCGGGGCGAGGGGCAGATTCGATCGAGGATTGAAGAAAAGAAACGAGCCTTGGTCTCATTATAAAGAGGGAGAATACCAAGAGCCGTCCCCGTGACCGTTTGGAACTCACCTTTGATGGAGGAGGCGTGGCAACAGGCGCGGTTGGGTTACCCACGTCCGTATTGATGGGAATCCCGGAATAAGGGGAACACGATCTCTGCTTCAACAAGACGTGCCAAGGAAACCGCTTCGCTAAACGCACTGAGGTGGTATAATAAAAACGATTCAAGTAAAGGCTTGGTAGTGGTGTGACGTCACGCCACAAAATACTTCAGTAGATTGAACTTGTGTGCATATTATTCTCTCTACGATGGTATGTGGAATTTATTTTGCGGAGCCGGACACTATCCTGGTGTTCGCAATCTTCTATGAATTATTTGGAAGAGGAACCCGCCTTGCAATGCCGAAGACAATATGCGCGCCGGACTCGTCGTCATTGAAGCCCAGTTCAGGGGCTACTGAGGGAGTCCTGGAGTAGGGGGCGTCCGGATAGCCGGACTATCATCATCGGCCGGACTCCAAGACTATGAAGATACAAGATTGAAGACTTCGTCCTGTGTCTGGATGGGACTTTCCTTGCGTGGAAGGCAAGCTTGGCAATACGGATATGTAGATCTCCTACCATTGTAACCAACTCTGTGTAACCCTAGCCCTCTCCGGTGTCTATATAAACCGGAGGGTTTTAGTCCATAGGACGAACAACCATTACAACAATCATACCATAGGCTAGCTTCTAGGGTTTAGCCTCCTTGATCTCGTGGTAGATCTACTCTTGTACTACCCATATCATCAATATCAATCAAGCAGGAGTAGGGTTTTACCTCCATCGAGAGGGCCCGAACCTGGGTAAAAACATCGTGTCCCTTGTCTCCTGTTACCATCCGCCTAGACGCACAGTTCGGGACCCCCTACCCGAGATCCGCCGGTTTTGACACCGACAGTTACTCTTCCATGTCACATACATCTTGGTGGAGCGCTCAAAATGATAAAGATTGAATACATGCACTCATCACCAAGCAAAGTGAATGATCATATAAGGATAGGTAAGATAATATCATCAAACATGCATAAGTGTAGCTTATGATCAAACACATGATCATCAATGTCTCACAAAAACAGCATAGTATCTCAAGCAATCAAAAGCAAACAAAGTTTAACCACCAAAGCAAGAGAGAACAAAAGCAACACACACTCTCTCTCTCGAAGCCTATGATCTATACATTTTTCTCCCCCTTTGGCAACAAGTTACCAAAAAGTTCATAGAAAATGCATAGTGCTGGATTGACTCTCAGGCTTGATCTTCAGGTGGTGGTGTCCGGATAACTCCAAGAACGAAGGCTTCAGTTGAAGTGGATGGAGCTGGAGGATTTGGTGCTGGAGCTGGTTGCACTGGAGCTGTAGGAGCTGTAGCTGGTGCAGATGATGTGGCTCTGGTGTCTGTCACAGGCACTGCAGCTGACCTCTAAGCTCTAGGCACTCTGGCAAATACATTAGTGGTAGTCTTGCCCTTCCTCTCCTGCATGTCATCCTGTAGCTGCTCCACAACTTACTGAATCTCAGTTACTTTGACATCTAGATCATAGAATTTTTGTTACATGATTCTTTCCAAGCTCTCCTGATTCTGAGTGAGGGTGGCCAATCCCTTCTCAATCCTCAGTGCTGATGCTATCAAGTAACCAAGCTGCTCCTTCTTGTTCTTCAAAAAGTACTCAGATGCCTCCTCTTGAGTTGGCATCTTGGCAGCCTTATTTTTCCTTGCCTTCTCCTTCTTCTCTTGAGCTTGTACTGATGATGGTTCATTCTCATTCATGACAACCTGATTGTCCTCAAAGTCTGGATAGAGAGGAAAATGTTCCTTATCCAATAGATATTTTCCTGTGCCCATCTTTGAGTTAATCAACTCCTGAATCTGAGGGGCATATCCACAACTTCTCTTTTGGTCTGCTGCAGTCCTCTTAATGGTCTCAACCATAAGGCTCATGACCTTGAATTTCTGTGGCACATCAAACAAATGCAACATGTTGATTGCATGCCCTCTAATCATGTTGTGGTCACCAGACTTAGGCAACAGAGTGTGCCTTAGGATCCAGTTGATTGTTGGCAGCCCTGACAAAAGAAAGTGGACTGACCCAAACTTATGTGTCTCTATAGCTTTGTCTGGGATCTCCTTGTACATGTGTGCCATGGAATTGTGGTCCATCTTCTTCTTGGCATAGACATCCAAGTCATCTTCACTCTCCTTTGGGGCATTGATCATTTTTGCCCACTCCTCAACGGTTGACTGGTACCTTGTACCTACAGACATCCAAACTATCATCCCATCTGGATAGAAGTGTGTTGTGGAGTAGAATTGCATAATGAGTTCATCATTCCAGTTGGTGAGCTTTTGCCCAACAAAATCTGCAACTCCACAAGCAACAAAACTGTCTTGCACTCCAGGATAGTGTTCTTCATTGTCTTTCATGTAGGTCCAGTCGACCCACCTCATATCACACACTATGGGCTTCTTGTCCAACAAGATTGTCTCATAGAAGTCCTGTTGTTCCTTGGTATGGAACATGTAATCAACAGCAGTCCTTCTCCTTGTGGCATATGGATCTGTCATCCTCCATAGCCTCAACCCTGAGTCTCTTCTGATGTTCATGTCCTCAGCCACAGGATGGGCATCATTGTGGTCTGGTATCTTGGGCTTGAGCTTCCTCAGGACTTGTCCTTCTTCATCTTCCTCATTAACAACTTCAGGCACTGGGGCCTTGTTCTTCTCAGCAGCTGGAATACTCCTGGTATTCCTCTTTGGTGCAAGCTTGGGCTTGGGGGCAGCTTTGGGTGCTTCCTTGGGCTTTGATGTTGCAACCCTGACTTAATTGCATCACCCATAAGCTTTTGTGCCTTGGGTGCTGGTGCAGCAACCTCTTCTTCCTCTTTAGAGTCTCTTCTCATTGAGGGATTTCCAAGAACCTGGGCAGTAGTGGTTCTGGCTCTCTTCTTCTTCTTATCCTGAGCAGCAGCTTCATCTTCTTATTCAATGGTAAACTTCATGGTTTCTCCAGTGGGAACTTTCTTGGGTTTGGAAGTTGTGACTCTCTTTGCAGGTGCCTCTTTGGGTTCAGACTTTTCAGGCACTTGAGTAGATTCTCTGACCTTCAGCATAGGTGTTCTCTTGGCAGGAACTTCCTATTTAGTCCAGGTTTAGTGTTTTGTGCTGAGGCATACTCCTTTTTGAGCACTACCTTCTTGGAGGTAGCCTCATCCTCTTCTGCTCTATAATCCTCATCCTCAGAATCTGAGGTTCTCTTCTTCCTTGTCCTGGTGGCAGCTTTAGGCAGATTGCTTGGGGTGCTCCTGCTGCCTTCATCTGAAGTGCTAGAGGGACTAGTGCCCTCACTCATGTGATTGTGCTCTTCTGACCTGTTCTGACTATCACTTTGGTCTGACATGCTGCAAATCACTGACTGCTGACCCTGTGAAGAGTTATAGATGAGATAGAGTGGATGAGCATCACAAAATGCAGAGATTTTTGCAAAAGAATGATTCAAAAAATCAGTTTTAGTTTTCCACAGAAAGCATTTCGGATCAACCGATTTTCAACCTCGGTGATACCGAAGCAGTATTGGAACCTAAACTGATGAACTCGGTTGGACCGAGTCACAGTTCGGTGGCACCGAGACTGCTAGGGTTTCACAAAATCCTAAAATCGGTCTCACCGATTAGCAATTCTCGGTCAGACCGAGAGTTACTAGTGCAATGGCGTTAGCCAAATCGGTGGGACCGAGTTTTTCAACTCGGTGGGTCCGAGATGGTTTCGGCGGAAACCTAACCCTAAATTTTCAAATCCAATCTAATCTAAGGATTGCATTGACTGGATAGGAGTGTTTCAATCGTGGCAAGAATCATTAAGAACACAATGTGCTAGGAATCGGATGAGGATAGCACTGTGATCGAGTCCATACCCTAGCTTGGTGATGAACTCGCTACGGCGGCAACGGCGGGGGTGAAATCCGTTGACAGCGGCGAAGACCAGCGACAGGAGGCGGCTGGCGATGAGGAGACGATCCGGAGATCCTGGAGGCAGAGCGAGCTATTGTGCGGGCGAAGAGGTTCGGAGAAATTTCCAAATTTTTGCCCGTGACTATATATAGCCCGACCCTGTCGGTGTGACCGAGTGGAACAACTCGGTGTCACCGAGATGCATAACTGTGTACAGTTACAGCAAATCGATGTGACCGAAAAGTTCAAATTGGTTGCACCGAGATTGAAAAACTAGATCGACTTAGTGATCTCGGTAGGACCGAAATGGAGGAATCGGTCAGACCGAGAATCACAAAGAAGTTTTGGAAGTTTAAGTCTATGACAAATCAGGGACTCCGAGTGCTCCTCACACAGAGTGGTTCGAATCTGACTTGATAAAATTTTGTGATGTAGCATGAATAGAGTTTGAGACAAGAAAAGCATAGATAGCTAGAGAAGGTTCTTAGGCATTCTTGTCCATCCACTTTGCAAAAAGAAAAAGAAGCCAGTCACTCAAAACTACAAGTGGATGTCCTTGAATGAGTAAAATATGCGCCAGCATGCTCACACAATAAGATGGCAAATGAAATATGTGGCAAAACATGCACAACCAATTCTAGCATCTATCAAACAATTGGCGATGACTAGGTCATCTATATATGAGTATATTGACTTAGGAGTCAAATGAAAACATTTGATCATAGGTCATACTCATCGTTTAAGCTCAAGTGGGGTTACCACTTTTACATAATGCATTGATGTGTTCACACCATTAGAGTTGCTTTGACTCAATTCTTAGAGTTAAGCTCCCCCTAGATGTGAGATCCCCTTTTAGAGGGATGAACTAACTTGGGTTTTGTCGATGATGACTTCATGTAGGTGTTGAAGATGTGGATGCTCAATGTTGATGTAGATCATTTGGAGCAATCCTTTGGAGTGAGTTGCACTTTCAACTTACCTACATGGGTTAGTCCCTCAAGGAACAAACAAGGATATCCATAGACATAGAGTGATGCACACACAAGATGATGTCCATGAAATCATTAGGTTACCTTGTCCCTTGCCTTACCAACATGAGGGTTTGTGACTCCTTGAACTAGTGCAAGATGTGGAAGTTGATTGCACTTGTTGCCATAATGATATGAGTGAAGAATGTTGGCAGAGTCACCCTAAAGAACTCTCTAGTTCTTCTTCTTCGGGATCCACATCATCTTGATGGGAATCCTTGGAGTTGTAGTTGTACTTGATGAAGTAGAACTTGACGTAGTCTTGGGAACCCACTTGACCGAGGCCTTAGGTGCTTCTTCAAATGCATCAATCTCTTCTCGAAGCTTGTCCTTGCCTTTGTTCTTGTGGTCTTGTGGTCTTGTGGTGGAAGATCATCTTGTGCTTGTGTTCCTTTGAAGGAAGTAGGATCATACTTCTCTTGTTGAGGAACAAACTTCGTTTTGGGGTATTGATCTTCTTCCCACTCAACTCCATTGGCATTGAACTTTCGTTCAAAACCAACACCTTGATTCTTCCGGTGCCTTCCTTGCTTGCGTACAATTTCCTCGAATTGCTTACTCCCGGCAAGGCTCTTGTAAACACCTTTCTCTATAATTCCCTTCAATAAGCTATTTTCTTGCTCAAGTGTAACTTGGCTAAGAGAAATATTAGTGGAATCAAGAGAACTACTAGAAGCAACAATATTGTATTTGACATTATTATTGTTACTACTAGAGGAAGGATCTTTCTTGTACTTGTTACTAGACTTGACTTGAGGCATGTAAGTAGATAAGAGTAAACGCTTGGCAATGTAAGAAGAACTTTTCTTACGGAGATCATCATTGATTGCTTTTAAGAACTCATGCTCTTGCTCAAGATTGAGCTTTTCAAAGCGTAACTTCTCATGAGCCCTTAAAAGTCCTCGATGATCTTCGAAGATAGTTTCATGAGCTAACATAAGAGTGTTTAGTTCTTTAGTTAGAAGCTCAATCTTCTCCTTATCATTGTCATTCATTTTATCTTGATTAGCATGATTAATTGACGTTTCATCATAGTATTCGTCACTAGAGTTCTCAACAAGTAAATCATCATCCACAAGTAAGTCATCTTCATCACTATTGAAATCAACATACTCAGGATGAGTTACCTTTGGACCTTTGGCCATGAAGCATCTTCCAATTCCTTCATTTGGTGAATCAAATATGTCATAGGAGTTGGTTGACATAAGTGCTAGACTGGCAACACCTTCATCTTGAGTATATTCGGAGTCGGAGTGATAGCTTCTCTCGGAGTGATTGTTGGAGTCGGAACCGGATATCCATTCACCAACATGAGCTTGATGTCTTGTTTTGTGTAGCTCCTTGATGACTTGTCCTTCCTTTCCGAATCTTTGCTTCTCCGTGAGGGTCTTCATTCATGACGATCATCTCTACTCCTTCTCTCTCTTGGTGGTGATTCTTCTCTTTTGCTTCTTCTTTTTGGAGAATCTTCTCTTCTTTTGTAGGGTGTCGTACACTCATTTGAATAGTGTCCGGGTCTCCCACAATTGTAGCAATTTCACTCTCGGCTAGAAGATCTTTTGTCATTGTAAGACCTTGACTTGGAGCTTCTTTCTTTGCTTCTACTCTTGTAGAATTTGTTGAAGTTCTTCACCATTAAGCTCAATCCTTCATTGAAGGTTTGTTTCTCACTTGATGATGTGGGGGCTTCACTTGAGGCTTTGTAAGCACCACTTGACTTATTGTGAAGTTCCTCCTTATCCTTGAGTGACATCTCATGAGCAACAATTCTTCCAATGACTTCTGTTGGCTTGAGATCTTTATAGTTTGGCATCATTTGGATCAATGTGCACACGGTATCATACTTTCCATCCAATGCTCTTAGGATCTTCTTGTGATGAATCTGTCGGTCGTCTCTTCACTCCCGAAGCCGGCAATCTCATTTGTGATAAGTGCAAGCCTAGAGTACATTTCAGCGACACCTTCACCATCCTTCATTTTGAACTTGTCAAGCTGACTTTGGAGCACATCCAACTTGGATTCCTTGACGGAGTCGGTACCTTCATGCATATCAATCAAAGTATCCCAAATTTCCTTTGCATTCTCAAGACGGCTGATTTTGTTGAATTCTTCGGGGCACAATCCGTTGAAGATGATATCACAAGCTTGAGCGTTGTATTGCAGCATCTTCAATTCTTCCGCATTTGCTTCATGGTTCGGCTCTCTCCCATCAAAGAATTCACCTTGCAAGACAATACAAATAATTGCCCAAACGGTGGGGTTATGTCCGAGAATATGCATTTTCATCTTATGCTTCCAACTAGCAAAATTAGTACCATCAAAGTAAGGACCTCTACGGTGATAATTTCCCTCACTAGACGCCATACTCTCCTAGGTTGTGAAACCAAGGCTATGACCACCAAAAGCTATGGAAAATCAAAGCAAATGGAGAACAAGTCTCTGATACCACTTGTAGGACCTTGAAGTATGTCTAGAGGGGGGTGATTAGACTACTTGACCAATTAAAAACTAACCTTTTCCCAATTTTAGAGTTTGGCAGATTTTAGCTATCTTAGGACAAGTCAAGCAATCATCACACAATTCAAGCAAGCATGCAAAGAGTATATAGGCAGCGGAAATTAAAGCATGCAACTTGCAAGAAAGTAAAGGGAAGGGTTTGGAGGATTCAAACGCAATTGGAGACACGGACGTTTTTGGCGTGGTTCCGATAGGTGGTGCTATCGTACATCCACGTTGATGGAGACTTCAACCCACGAAGGGTAACGGTTGCGCGAGTCCACGGAGGGCTCCACCCATGAAGGGTCCATGAAGAAGCAACCTTGTCTATCCCACCATGGTCGTCGCCCACTAAGGACTTGCCTCACTAGCAGTAGATCTTCACGAAGTAGGCGATCTCCTTGCCCTTACAAACTCCTTGGTTCAACTCCACAATCTTGTCGGAGGCTCCCAAGTGACACCTAGCCAATCTAGGAGACACCACTCTCCAAGAAGTAACAAATGGTGCGTTGATGATGAACTCCTTGCTCTTGTTCTTCAAATGATAGTCTCCCCAACACTCAACTCTCTCTCATAGGTTTTGGATCTGGTGGAAAGAAGATTTGAGTGGAAAGCAACTTGGGGAAGACTAGAGATCAAGATTCATATGGTCGGAATGGAATATCTTGGCCTCAACACATGAGTAGGTGGTTCTCTCTCAGAAATGGTAAGTTGGAAGTGTAGGTTTGTTCTGATGGCTCTCTCCACGAATGAAGAGGAGGTGGAGGGGTATATATAGCCTCCACACAAAATCTAACGGTTATACACAATTTACCAAACTCGGTGGGACCGATTAAACAGACTCGGTCGGACCGATTTAGTAAACCTAGTGACCGTTAGGATTTTCGGCGGGACTGACATGCAACTCGGTAAGACCGATTTGGTTAGGGTTAGGGCATAACATAATCTCGGTAAGACCAATTACAGAAACTCGGTGAGACCGATTTTGGTAACAAGCTTTCCAGAGAGTTGGTCAGGTAAACTTGGTGGGACCAATTTGCTCTTTTCGGTGAGACCAAAATGTTACAAAAGGGAAACAGAGAGTTTACATTGCAATCTCGGTGGGACCGATCGCTCACTTCGGTTAGACCGAAACGTTACGAAGGGAAATAGAGAGATTACAATCCCATCTCGGTGAGACCGAGATCCCTATCAGTAGGACCGATTTGCCTAGGGTTTGTGGCAGTGGCTATGACATTAGAACTAGGTGGCGCCGGATAGAAAGAATCGGTGTGACCGATTTTGGCTTTAGGTTTAGGTCATTTGTGGATGTGAGAAAGTAGCTGAGAGTTTTTGGAGCATATCACCAAGCACATGAAGCAAGAGGCTCATTAAGCAACAGCTCATCCCTCCTTGATAGTATTGGCTTTTCCTATAGACTCAATGTGATCTTGGATCACTAAAATGTAAAATGGAGAGTCTTGAGCTTTTGAGCTTGAGCCAATCCTTTGTCATTAGTATTTTGAGGGATCCACTTTCATCATCCATGCCATGCCATTCATTGATCTTTCCTGAAATAATAGTCTTGGAATAGCATTAGCCCAATGAGCTATATGTTGTTATGAATTACCAAAACCACCTAGGGATAGTTGCACTTTCATTTTCACATTATGTGTGGGTTCAACCTTCCTCTTTGAGCTCCTTATTGACGAGATTGGTTAAATAGAAAGCTCCTCCTCGTTACCTGGTTCATCATAAGAAATAATAGGAGGATATTGGGAAGTCTCTTCCCTTTCATTAGTATTCTCATCGTCTTATATTTGCTTTCTTTTCTTTAGGTAATTGGCAATATAAGGATTTTCAATGCAATTCACCGCATAATACAAATAAATCTTCTCTAGATCAATATCAAGGAATTTCTTATGGGCAAATTCTGGAAGGTCCTTAGTTATGGGCAAATTATGGGCAAATTTCTTATGGGTTCATTGTAATGTGCAAGGGAAATCAAATCATCACAACTTTTGGACACGATTCGATCATGAAATAAGTTTCATAGGAGATGTAGATGACCACATTCATTGCGTAGTTCACAAGTATGGCAAAGGAAGTGTAAATTTTCAGCACTCCCATTTAACTTTTCTTGCAACAATTTAGTTTCTAAATGCTTATGCCTCTTGCAATATATATCTTCTCTATTTGGTGTGTTCATGCAAACATGCACTCCACAAAAGTTGGCATGCTTATAAGAGATATTTTCATCATGACTAGAGCAATCATCATTAGTACTATGGATATTCAAGGAGTTCATACTAACAACATTGCAATCATGCTCATCATTCAAAGATTTAGTACCAAGCATTTTAATGCATTCTTCTTCTAGCACTTGAGCACAATTTTCCTTTCCATCATTCTCACAAAAGATATTAAAAAGATGAAGCGTATGAGACAAGCTTAACTCCATTTTTTTGTACTTTTTCTTTTATAAACTAAACTAGTGATAAAAGAAGAAACAAAAAGATTCGATTGCAAGATCTAAAGATATACCTTCAAGCACTCGCCTCCCCGGCAACGGCGCCAGAAAAGAGCTTGATGTCTACTACACAACCTTCTTCTTGTAGACGTTGTTGGGCCTGCAAGTGCACATGTTTGTAGGACAGTAGCAAATTTCTCTCAAGTGGATGACCTAAGGTTTATCAATCCGTGGGAGGCGTAGGATGAAGATGGTCTCTCTCAAACAACCCTGCAACCAAATAACAAAGAGTCTCTTGTGTCCCCAACACACCCAATACAATGGCAAATTGTATAGGTGCACTAGTTCAGCGAAGAGATGGTGATACAAGTGCAATATGGATGGTATATATAGGTTTTTGTAATCTGAAAATATAAAAACAGCAAGGTAACTAATGATAAAAGTGAGCGTAAACGGTATTGCAATGATAGGAAACAAGGCATAGGGTTCATACTTTCACTAGTGCAAGTTCTCTCAACAATAATAACATAGATAGATCATATAACAATCCCTCAACATGCAACAAAGAGTCACTCCAAAGCCACTAATAGTGGAGAACAAACGAAGAGATTATTGTAGGGTACGAAACCACCTCAAAGTTATTCTTTCGGATCAATCTATTCAAGAGTTCGTACTAGAATAACACCTTAAGACACAAATCAACCAAAACCCTAATGTCACCTAGATACTCCATTGTCACCTCAAGTATCCGTGGGCATGATTATACGATATGCATCACACAATCTCAGATTCATCCAACCAACACAAAGTACTTCAAAGAGTGCCCCAAAGTTTCTACCGGAGAGTCAAGAAAACGTGTGCCAACCCCTATGCATAGGTTCATGGGCGGAACCCGCAAGTTGGTCACCATAACATACATCAAGTGGCACGTGATATCCCATTGTCACCATAGATAAACACGGCAAGACATACATCAAGTGTTCTCAAATCAAAGACTCAATCCGATAAGATAACTTCAAGAGGGAAACTCAATTCATCACAAGAGAGTAAAGGGGGAGAAACATCGTAAGATCCAACTATAATAACAAAGCTCGCAATACATCAAGATCGTGCCATAGAGAGAACACGAGAGAGAGAGAGAGAGATCAAACACATAGCTACTGGTACATACCCTCGGCCCCGAGGGTGAACTACTCCCTCCTCGTCATGGAGAGCACCGGGATGATGAAGATGGCCACCGGTGATGGGTTCCCCCTCCGGCAGGGTGCCGGAACAGGCTCCCGAGAGGTTTTTGGTGGCTACAGAGGCTTGCAGCGGTGGAACTCCCGATCTATCTTGATATTCGATGTTTTTAGGGTATGTATGCTTATATAGGCGAAAGAAGTCGGTCGGGGGAGCCTCAAGGGGATCACGAGAGGGTAGGGCATGCCCAGGGGGTGGGCGCGCCCCCTGTCTCGTGGCTCCCTCGATGATCCCCTGGCTTGCACTCCAAGTCTCCCCGATCATATTCTTCCCAAAAATCATGCTGCTGAAGGTTTCATTCCGTTTGGACTCCGTTTGATATTCCTTTTCTTCGAAATACTGAAACAGGCAATAAAACAACAATATGGGTTGGGTATCCGGTTAATAGGTTAGTCCCAAAAATGATATAAATGTGTAAAATAAAGCCCATAAACATCCAAAAGGGGTAATATAATAGCATGGAACAATCAAAAATTATAGATACGTTGGAGACGTATCATGCTCTCTCTCACATACCTTGCGAGGGGGCTGTACGGGTGACCTCGTGAGCCTCTTTCTTCTGATTTTCGCGAGTCACTCTCGTTCGAATTCGCAGCAGGAGCACCCCTCTCAGTCCGTGCCCCTCGGGTACCATGACACGAAGCGTCGGGCCATGGCCGACAACCCTTGCTACCAGGGTTCAGAAAATGACAGTCTCTTAACGAGTTTCTTGCAGCTCCTAAGGCGCCTGGCAAGGCCTAAAGAGGGCACCTCGCGAGGCGGAAACTACTTCAAACGTGCCAAGCTAAGTTGTTCCTACACGCCGACGTACAACAACGATGCCATGATATAGCACAGGAACAATAGATGCAGCATGTTAACTAGGAAATCATAGTTTGTTGCATGCCCCCACGGGGCCCCATACTTGTCTCTCTCAGTGCAGGAACAAAGGAAGACAAAACAAAAGCAGCACGCGCCTTGTAGCAGCTCGCGAGGAGGGATCTTCGGCAACCTCCTGAGCTCAGCCGGACCCCACATCACGCTTCACCGAAGCATGGCGACGGGACGACCCGCCGCCGCCCTCGAGGCGGGCACGGTGGCGCGGCGGTTGATCATAGCCGCCGCTAGAGGAGCTGTCGCTGGAGGAAGAATCGTCGTAGCTTGACGAGCCTCGGTCGCCGCTGGGAGCGAGTTCACCTTCACCCTCATCACGATCGTCACCAAGACCGAGCACCTCGTCGGCGTCGTTGTCTTCATTGCAGCACCCAAGCGACGGGCATCCTCTCCGAACACCCTCACGTAGAGGGTCGCGTCACCATCATACTTGAAGTGGAGGGTGCACCACCTGCCCAGACCGCACACGCGGGCAAACGTCTGCAGCCTCGGGCCAATGTTGCATTGCCGGCGACGGAGACCTCCACCACGGCCCAGGAGGCCCTGCTGCAGCAGCCGTCCGCCTGCAACCTGAGCCCGCCTGGGCCAGCGGCCGGCAGGTCACCAACGAAGAAGCGCGAGAGCTGAAGCCAGTTGCCGGCCGGGTTTTCCCACCACACGACGAATTCCGCAGCGCCTCCGCCTAGTGGAAGGGCGGCAGGGGAGGCCGTGCGGCCACAACACGCCTTCCTCCACCAACTGGGCTGCCTCGACATGGGCGTCTCCCCCACCACATGAAGGGCCACCACCGCGGCCGCAGGGAGCCACAGCGGGGGTCCTGGAGTGCTTGCGAGGGCAACCGCGTCCGTGCTTGGGCGGAGGAGAGCCATTCCCTTCCTGGCGAGCCTTCCCCTTCTCCGCGGTCGAAAACCTCCTCGCAGGCACCATGGGGGACATTGCAAGCAACAGAGCGAGGAAGGAGAAGCGAGCGGGATGGGAAGAGATAGGCGACGGGGGCTCTCACCCATTCTCATTTATAGCTGAAGGGAGGCCAACCATCGACCTCCACAATCGCAAGTAATGATGACCCTTTTTGCATGTAGCAGGGACTCGTCAAGTTGGGCAGTTGACGAGGCAGCGTGGGGAAGCGGAGACGCCCACGTCCAATCAGTCGCCACGCGTCGACCAAGGCCGCAGGCTGTTGGGGCCCGTGGCGCTCTGCACTTGCCCTTTGGCTTTGCCGCTAAGCCAAGCCCGAGCGCGCCTTGGGCCCGGGGGCTACTGTCGGTGTTCTAGGAACGGGGGTCCCCAGACTTGCCTGCCTGCGGCCCACGACGTGGCTCTACCAGCGGCACAGTATGGCCGGACTTCACCAGCCAACACTCAAGACCCTCGCGAGGGGCCAATCCTCATGAGGCGGATGACACAAGGCCTCCTCTGGAGCGGCTTCACCAAGTAGGCTCGTGAGGGGGGCGGAGAGATCAAGGCAAGGGGTACCTCATGAGGTTCCCGTGATGCAAGCCATGACGACCAAGGCCGGGCAGGCGCCAGCACGCGCAGTGTCCTCGTTTCCTCTTTGGTGCTAAGGGGGCAAGCGCAGGCGAACTACCGAGGCATCAGGCTAAGGTTTCCATATCGGTGCAACAAGACCAAGACCAGCGGGACGGCAGGACGGAGGTCATCGTGGAACCCGAGACGGTGTCACCACCAGCGCCTTTGGTAGGCGAAGACCACCTTTAGTCAGGATAGATTGTACTAGCTGTCCCCTTTCAAATTGGTCGTTGTTGGATCCCTTCCCGCTCAATATTTGGGGAGAGGATCAGGGCCTTTATAAATAGGACTAGCTACCACCATAGGAGGCATGGGAAAAGGGGACTGATCCAGATCATCCTCAACCACACACAAGTTCACCAAGCACAAGAACACCTCTCCTCAGGAGGCTATTCTTCCCTTGTACTGTTCATCATCAGCCCAAGAGGCAATCCACCACCACCACACTGGAGTAGGGTATTACACCACAACGGTGGCCCGAACCAGTATAAACCCCATGTCTCTTGTGTTGTGAGTTCATTGAACTAAGCTTAGAGATCACGGCGAGGCTGAGGGCGTGATTCGGTAGGGGGAAATCTTCGTGCGCACCCCAGAGTTCAAACCTCAAGGGTTTTGCCGGAACCCTAAATCTCACACTAATGCATTTCTCTCATTGCTATTTGCTTGGTTTCCTTTGTTCTCTTCTGAGTGAAATACCTAGGACCCTGTTTTCCCTCTAATCTATCTCTTCAAGTCTATGTTGTTCCATTACAAATTCTCAATTCTATCTGGAACGAAACTCATCTGGTGTCCTTGACCATGATTTTGTTTCAGACCAAACCTTAATCTGTTCTGGCGAAAGCCGTCCAAAGTTTGGGCTTTCCCGCCCAAGTCAGGACCACGTTCTGTGATGCTTGACATGTTTTGCACATCAACTGCCAGTCCATCCTATCCGTTGAATTGCAATCGTCCCTGTATAGAAACCATTCGATCTTAACCTTAGTGTGCGGTTATTTTCCTTGCCTATATATAAACCGCACCACCCCATTCGTCCTCCTTCCTTCTTTCTCCTCGCTCCCTCTCTCCACTGAAACCCTCGCCACACTGCTCCTCCTTGAGCTCGACGCCAACGACCCCTTTGCTGCTTAGGTGCGGAAAGAGGTCACCGGAGTCATTCCATGCTGCCAAGGGATATCTTCTCCCTCACACTGCCATAGCTACTGCACGTCGCCAAGCTAGGGTACGTGTAGTTCGTGCTCGAACTTCCTTCCTTCCAATTCGAGTTCGTCTGCGGTTAATTTTCACTGATTTTACCACTTATCTTAGATCTAGGTTTTTACTTCTCTAGTGCGGATGTGGTTTGTAGTTTTTCCTCGCATCTGAATCTGTCAGATCTAGGGTTTGTGATTATGCTTCGCTCGAATGAAATGCCTAGCTTGTTGTCTAGTATTTTTATTCGGACTTACTAGCTCGATCTATATATTTCATTCTATCGAAAGAATTCTCAAATTCTGCGTCTGATTCTTCCTCAAAATGTTTTGTTTGAGAAAATCTTTCGCTACGAGCATTTGTGACTCTGTCCCCATTTTTTCCCTCGTATCTATTCTCCTTCACAGGTCAATGTAGTCACTTGATGATTCTACCAAGATTCACAGGATGGTTGATGATGAAGAATCTTTCATGGGAACTGCTGATGAGTCAAAAGAGCCAAAGGGCCCAATGGTAGGCCCATCAATGAGTAAAAGAAAACGGGTCGAACAAAATATGAATGAGCAAGAAGCACATGCCCCAAAGGAAAGAAGAGGTGGCAGACAACCAATCAAAACACAGCTGAGCTTGTTTCTCAAGATGAATATAACACCATTCCAGGAGAATATACAAATCAGAGTAGAGGCCGTGTGCAAAAGATTTGGTGCCATTGGGTCAAGAAATGGTTTAACTACAAGATGGTTCACCCTCGGTACACCAAGAACTTTGCCTTCCATCCCCCATGGGGTGACAGTCGCAAGATTGGGCTCATTTGAGTTAGTGGACCGCAGCAAAGACCTCCACCACCTCCTGATGCTCACGAAACTTCCATCAAGACTCCAGATTCCTATCCCAAAGAAAAGGCCAAGCACCTCAAGAATGCTGAAAAGCGTGCCAAGAAGGCCGCCAAAGATCAAGCAAAGGAAGAAGAAAATCGTTGTCTCATCAAGTCAGACGTCGAGAAGAGAAAGGCTGAAGGAAAAGATGAGCACAGAACAAAGAATAAGCATGATCCAAAATCTGCTGCTCTGAAGAAAAAGAGTGCCCCAAGGAAAAGGCCTGCGAAGGCAATAGAACCTGAATATGATTCCTCTGATCAAGATGATCCACCTCTCACCCAAGAGGAAATCGATGCAACTCTCTCCGAACAAGTGAATGTCACCACATCCACCGTTCTACCAGATCTTTGTGTGGATGTTGTTCTAGTCGTACCCCCGAAGAAGAACACCATGAAGCGGAAGACCCCACCAACCACCGTTACCATTGTTGACAAGGTGAACACCGAACCTCATCCTGATGCCAATTAACTTGCAAGACTTGGTGGTCAAAGAACCTATTCGCACTGCAAAGCCAGGAGAAAAGCTTCCGAAAGACAAATTGAAGCAAATCAAACAAACTTATGCCAAGCAGGAAGTTCCCAAGTCTGATGTTGTGAAAGAAAAAGCTACACAAAATTTGCCTCGAAAGTGACTCAACCTCTGGCTTCTATGCCTCCGATCGAACAAAATATGGCTCAGACTGCTCCCTCTACTCCATCGACTGCTCAGGTTGAAAAAGACACTGCTGCACCACATTCTTTTGATCATCAGTTCATCATGGATCAACTAGACCGTTTTGTTGAAAATTTATTCGATGGAGAAGTGACGTCTTTGCCAATTCCGTCTGAATTTATCTCTCAAGCTTTTGTTCTACTCGAAGATATGAGAAATGATTCAGTTGAGATAAATGACCTCATTAGTCAACTCAAGGAGCTTGACAACCGCATGAATGCTACAAAGTCCAAGTTTGTCATCAGACAACTTGAAGAATCCTATGCTGATATCAACAAGGAGTTGAAACTTGTTCGTCACAGAAGGCTTGGATTTCATTCGGATCTGGACCAAACCGTTCGCAAAATTTGCCTTGATCATCAGTTTTAAAGATGGAGCTCAACTGCGTGTTGTGCAGGGGTTGTGGCCCGTCTAGCCCATGCTTACGCTTCTATTTAAGCACATGACGAGCCCAGCTGATATCTTTTTTGTTTCTGAAAATGGCTAGCCCAGTTTTTTTGGAATACCCAACTGAGGAGGGAGTAAGTAGTAAGAAATGGGCTTCCCAGTAAATGGGCTATAAGTAGTAAGAAATGGGCTGTAATTTTTTAAACCAAAGCCAAGCGGCAATTACAATCAAATATCGTTTTTTCTGGATTTCTCTACTCCTATAAAAGCAGAGTTGGTGATGATGGTATGCCTGCCATCTTGCAATATAGGCCGTCTGATCTATATCTAACGGATAGGAAGGAAACTATGACAATTTACCTGCACTCATCTCCACATTTGCAGATAAGGCCTTCCCTTGTTCATCCTTTTCTCCCACAGGATAAACTACTCATACAAATGCATCTTGATGTTCCGTGCAACGCATGGGCATCTTGCTAGTCAAGATTTTAAATTTCATTCATTTTTTTGCCGAGATTTTTTGTTGAATTTTATTTTGATATAATTTTTAAAAAATTATTTTTAATGTGACTCAAAATTTCGTGATTAAAAGAGTTCGGACCCCACCGAAATATGCAAAATTTCGTTGAATTTTTTAGCAGTGCCCAGGATATGGTCTGTAATGCTAATAAAAAGAATACGGGCTTCAAAATATCCTTAAGAATTAGCAAATGGGATGTAAATTATTGAAAATAATGGCTAATGGGTTGTATGTTGTTTTCCACAGATTTGGAGGCTGACTTCTGGGCCTAATAGGTTGAGGATGACGTTGTCCTAAATAAATTTTGACGCGTACGCAAGGCTTTGTCAACTTAGTCAACACAGAGCGGTGACTGTTGGATGTCCATCCAATGGCCGTCGTGCTTCTTCAATCTCTGATCTTCCTGCTCCAACCGCCCAAACCAGCGCTGGCGGGACTGCCTGCTCCCCCTCCCTTGGCTGGTTGTGCTGCCGCGACGCCATCCCTCTACCCACCCGCACATCCTGTTATTTTCCGGCGAAGTCAGCCTCACCCCGCGCCGACCAGTCAACCCTCATACTCCCCTCATCATGGGCATCTGCTGATGTGGCTTCGCCTGCTTCGGGTCGTTCCCTTCCTGGGTCCCGCCCTCGTCCACCACGTTTGTGCTCTCGCATGGTGTGGTCAACATGGTAAACAAACAATAGCCATCGAAAGAGGGATGTAAGTGGAGAGGCTGACAGTAGGGACCCACACAAGCAAGTGCCTCCTTATTACATGAAAATAGTGGGGCTTCTCCGGGTCGTTACAGTCTGGGGCCTCGCCGTTGTACACCGCCCTAGTGCTCTCGGCGGCATGGTTAATGTGGTCAACGAATGACATCCATCAGAAGAGGACTGTACATAGAGAGGCTGACAGCTGGGTCCACGGTTGCACGTAAGGAAGTGCCTCCTTATTACGCACAAAATAATGATTCCTCCACCTGACAGCTGGGACCCACCGGAAGGGCCTCTGTATTTCATGAAAAAAATGCTCCTCCCGCTGACAGCTTGGACCCACCAGTTATATCTTGGCACGCAAGGAAGTGCCTCCTTATTACGCACAAAAAAATGAATACTCCCCCTGCTAGCTGGGACCCACTATAGTGGGAGGCTGACTTGTGGGCCTACTAAGTTGAGGCGGATGGAGGGCTTTGTCAACTTAGTCAATATGAATGATTCTAGCTCCAGTGACCGTACGATGTCCATCCAACGGCCGTAGTGCTTCTTCAACCTCTGGTCTCCTTGCTTCAGCCGCCCTAACCAGCATCGGTCATACTGCCTGCTCCTGCCTCCCATGGCCGGCTCTGCTGCTATGCAGGCCTGACCGCCCCACCCTACTCCAACCTCTGGCCTGGCCATCCCTCTACTCACCCATAACCCCTGTTATTCTGCAGTGACGGCAGCCTCACACCGCAGCTGAACAAGTCAACCCTCGTACTCCTTTCTGCGTGGGCATTCACTGTTGTGTCTTCCTCGGCTCCGTGTCATCCCCTTCCTAGGCCTCGCAGTCGTCCACCGTCTTGGTGCTCAAGCGCGGCGTGGTCAATGTGGTCAAGGAACGACTTCCATCGGAAGAGTACTGTAAATGGAGAGGCTGACAGTTGGGTCCACGGCCGCAGCAATGAAGTGCCTCCTTATTACGTGCAAAATAATGATTCCTCCACCTAACAGCAGGGATCCACCGGACGGGCCACCATATTTCACGAAAAAATGTTTCCCCCCAGACTGCTGGGACCCACCAGCTACATCTTCGCATGCAAGGAAGTGCGTCCATATTACGAGGAAAAAAATTTGATTCCCCCTGATAGCTGGGACCCACCAGCTATATGTTCGCACGCAAGGAAGTGCCTCCTTACCTCCCTGACAGCCGGGACCCATCGAACTGTACGTAGGGTTGTCTGTCTGGTCGTGAACGTGTATGTACATACTGGTCGATTGGTCTGTCTGCACGCTACAGCGATGAACCGTGGCCGAGTAAGGAAGGGCACGTGTCATAGTAGAGGCGCGGATGTAGCATGTCATGCAGTCCCGTCAATATCGTGTACACACACGTACAACCAGGGTGTAAGAAAGTAAATACGGCTATGTACGTACATACGGGCGGGGTCTCGAACGCCTACTCACGCAAACATACAGCCAGGGCTCGTGTACATGGAGATGCAGCGGTGAGCAGCGATGGCGTCCTGTTCATCGGCAACCAACCAGCTGGGTTGGAACGGAGAAACTGTGTCGTGTTCATCGGGAGACAACGGAATGCATCTTGTTCATCGGGAGCCTATCTGCTTGGACAGAACAGCCAAAACAAGGTCTGGCGTACTGCAGAACGGAGGAAACAACCTTCTGTTCGACTGCCTACGGTCGAAACGGGGTCCTGTTCACCAGGAGGGGTCTGGCATACCGCAAAATGGAGGAAACGGACTTCGTTTCGACCTCCTATGATCGAAACAGTGTCCTGTTGATCGGGAGGGGTGTGGCGTACCGCAAAACGGAGGAAACAGACTTCTCTTTGACCTCCTACGGTCGAAATGGGGGTCCTGTTCATCGGGAGGGGTGTGGCATACTGCAAAACAGAGGAAACAGACTTCTCTTTGACCTCCTATGGTCGAAACGGGGGTCCTGTTCATCAGGAGGGGTGTGGCGTACCGCAAAACGGGACTCCCGGGCTACTGTTCATCCACCGTCTACTGCCTCGCTCCAGCCTCCACAGGCTACTGTTCATCCACCGTCGACCTCCTCTGGCCTCCACCTGGGACTGTTCATCCACGGCGTCTCCCTCCTGCCTCCACAAGCTACTGTTCACCATGGGGCTCCTGCTCATTCAGCCTCCACCGACTACTATTCAACCAGCCCTCTCCACGGGGTCCGTTCAACCATCCCTCCACGGGCTACTGTTCATCCAGCCCTCCACCGGCTACTGTTTAACCAGTCCTCCACGAGGTCCTGTTCATCCACCCCAACCGGCTCGATCAGGGTCTTGTTCATCTAGTGGCAAAGGCCTCTACTACCATGGGGTCCTGTTCATCCAACCCCCACAAGGAACTGTTCATCCAACCCCCAACAACGCTCACTGTTCCTCAAGGGGCAGCAGGTTCGACCGGCTTCAGTTAGCAGCAGTAGCGAAGGAATCGCTCGATCAGTTCAGTTAACAGCCAGGGATCGACCGATCGCTCGGGTTCAGTAATGTGTAGCTAGTGCAATCGCTCGGGTTCAGTAGGCGAACGCCTCGCTCAGGTTCAGTTAGAGCCCAATGCTTTGCACGCACATGCGTACATGTACGAGAGAAACGTGCAATCCCTCCCTGCATCGCTCGGCATCGACCACCCACCGTAAACGGAAACTCCCCGATATTTTCCTCGCCCTCGCTTCTACCACGGTTTTTTTCGTCATGGACGCCCAAAGAATGTCATGAGCTGCGTCTCTGGCCCGCCCAGGATGAAAAGCCCATTTTCTGTCATGCCTTTTTGTCATAGAAGTAGGAGCCCACCACATCTATGATGATGCCGGGTTTTGTCACAATTATCATCATAGAAGTGTCATAAGCATGACAGAAAAAAATTCGCTCGGCCCAAAATGTCACGGATGTGTCTTTTTTTGTAGTGTATGCATGTTTTGGTTGCCTGCCGGTATCATATTTGTTGCGATTGTCGTAAGGGGCAGGCCCTTAATATTCATCTTAGCGTGGATGTGTCCCGGCGGGTTTTTCCTTTGGTAATTCTCGACGCAGCCACTCATTCTGCGAGCAAGCTCGAAATAGAATGAGGGTGCAGACAGAGAAACTAGCAAGGTGCCATTACACAAAGGATTTCCTCATACGAACACCCCAATGCCGTAGGGATAAACGAATGCGAAGTATTAAACTCATAAGAGAGCAATGGCTGCATGGACTTAGCTTTTGTCCTTGCTTCCTCCCATCTCCTTCAGTTGCGATCATTTGCCGCGTTTGCATGCTTTGGGAAGGACGGATGTCGTGTCCATAGTTGGCAGGCTCTCGACAGGGGCTGATAAGAAAAATCATGTGTATCTTGCGGTGGCAGGACGTGGTGTAAGGTACGACCAGTTTCACCCTCCCCCACTCCATACCTTTCAAACAATCTGGTGGCAGCTGGCATAGAAGTCACGCTAATGCAGACGGCCTTGCCGGGGCGTCGATCAACGGATTCGCACCAACGCTCCACCCAGGATTTCCCTAAGTAGGGTAAATACTAAACTGAGTTTTGTGTGGTACACATTGACACTGATGATCCTAAAACCCAGAGTAGCTCAATTTTTGATAAGTGAGAGTGGTGGAAAGAGAGAAACCTTGTACCAATGGGCTTCGTCCCTTTCCCCTCAATGGGTTTGCATGGTGATAATGCTGCCTGAACTGCAGGGATTAGTTTGCCGCTGGAATTATTAATCCTTGCTGCCGCTGCACCTATGATGGTGGGAAGCGATGGAGATTGAATGGGGTGTGGGGGAAGCGACATCGCTTCCCCTCTCCATTCCCATCGCCTCCCGCCTTTTCACGGGCGTCACGGACGATGAAGCCGTTGATGAAGATGATGTGCTATTTATGCTTCTTGGGTTCACGCAAGAGCTTCCCCCTACCTGGCGCGCCAAAGATGCCATCGAAAACCATGACCACCTTTGGGGCCATGAGCCCCTTGTGGTTCGGTAGGGGGGATGAGCACATTTGACAAAGAGCGGAGAGCGGCGTGCAACACGGCAGAGATCACACGAGCGATTTTACCCAGGTTCGGGCCGCTGCGAGGCATAAAACCCTACTCCTGCTTTGGTGGATTGATGGTGGATTGCGGTGGAAATGCAGCGCTCTGGCCCAGCAGGATTGCCTTGGGGGAGAGCAGCTACACGTGTATGAGCGTGCAAGGGTCCGGACCCTTTCTATGGTTGCCATGGGCCTCCTTTTATGGATCAAGGGGCTACCACAGTGGCAAATCAGTCATTGTGCATCAATTAGATAGCAAACAGTGCTATCATACCTAACTCTGCGGACAGGGCAGAGTGCATTAAATGCGCCACTTAGTGTCACATCATGGCCTTCCCGGCAATCCTTGCCGGGCTGCTTGGCCGCCTTTTCTCATGTCTGCATGACACATCGCTGAACAGGTGTCATCTAGAGGTCATTTCCATAGAAAGTGGTTACCATGTTGCAAGAGATAGACAATTAGTCACTTGGGGGCTTGACACCACACCGATCGATGACTTGCATGGTTTTGAGGTGGTGTGGTGGAGGCCTAGCGGGGTAGCTTGCCTTCACAGGTCCCAGCAGGCCTGCCGGGGCGGTCTTGAGGCTTGCTTCTGGAGTAACCCTGACCTCGCGAGGCTCACCTGCCCGGCAAGGGAGGTTTTCCCTTAGTGGTGTCTTGCTCCTTTAGCTTAACTTGGCCTTCTGGATCTGCACTTTGATCTCTCAAAGAGCTGGTCTCTTGTGCTTGGTCTAGTCTTGGGTGTTGTAATCTTGCCGGGTCGGCGGCTTACTGTCCGTGCACAAGTCAAGGGCAAACATACGACCCTGTTTGTATACCCCGGCAATAACCCATTATGTTGTCTTCCTTGTCCAACATCAACCATTTAGCATATAATATTTTAATGAGTGCTCACAATCACAAAAGATGTCCAAGATAGTATATTTATCTGTGAAACCTCTCTTTCTTTATTACTTCCTATTAATTGCAAAAATGACCAAAACTATGTTTGCCAACTCCCAACAAATTTTATTCATCATACTTCTTATGTGTGAAGTCATCACTCTCCATAAGATCATTATACAATATTTTTACTTCTTTTATTCTTTTTGTTTTTCCCAAGGTCATAGCAAGAAAGCAAAGCCCTCAACTCAAAACTAATCTTTATTATATAACTCTCAGACTCGGTTACATAGAGGGAACATAAAGCAAAGCTCAAAGACTAGATTATACTAAAACTTTATTCTACTAAACCGAGATATAACCAAAAGGATCGAACAAATAAAAACGATAAAGGTAAAGATGTGATCGTGATACGATACCGGGGCACCTCCCCCAAGCTTGGCAGTTGCCAAAGGGAGTGCCCATACCCATGTATTTAGATATTTTTCCTTGGAGGTGGCAATGATGGTGTTGTAGTCATATCCGTCAGCTTTATTAAGGCACCTCTCAGGACTTGCAGTTCTTGGAGCGCATGTTGGAGCATATTTGCATTCTTCTGGATCCTCCAAAAGACGCTTATTTTCAGGCCACCAATAACCCTTTCCTACATTGCTCTCACTTCGACGGGATATGTCCCAATTGGAGGGTATATGTGCACGAGGGGTGTTCTCCACTCCGTAATTATGACCAAATTATGGAAGTTCTTCCGATGTAACCTATGTAAGGGCCTCCTGTGGGGAAGCCCTTCTCGAACCTCTTGGCCTTCATGGTTCCTTGTAGTCCCTATTGCTTGATGGGGATTTGGAATGGTGGAGATGCCCTCCAGAGTACCTCTTCCCAAAGCCGGAGGCTGATCCTCAAACGAATCTCCTTTATCCTCCTCCATCGTGACTCCCTCGCCATTCTCCCTCCTAGGTTCCATTTGCATCAACCAAGCATCGTCATCCACATTGTTGGAGGAGGGGGGCAACATGATGCCTGGCCTTGAAAACTCTTGCACAAAACAGCTCAAAACGAAAACAAGGGATATTGCCATGATACGGTGGTCAAAACCTTTGGGAGATTATATAATGAATTTTTACCGACCAAAAGGAGTGTACTACAGGAAAACAGAGTCCGGAGGGCACTCGAGGTGACCACAAACCAGGGAGGTGCGCCCAGGGGGTAGGGCACGCCCCCAGGGCTTGTCGCCTCCTCGTGTACTTTTCGAACTACTTTTAATTTTCCTAATTTTTTAAATATTCCCAACGGAGTAAAATTTCCATTGGAAAAGTTTTGGAGTCGTTTTACTTACCGTACAACATACCTATTCCTTTTCGAAGTCTGAAATGTTCTGGTAGATCTCCCTTATGTACTCCTCCGGTGTTATGGTATTAATAATATTAGTTTCAGGATTTATGGGATTACCTGAGTTATAATGTTTGATTCTTTGCCCATTTACCACCTTCGGGTTGGTGCCTTCGGAGTTGTTGATCTTGATGGCACCGGAGCGATAAACTTCCTCGACAATGTAAGGCCCTTCCCATTTAGAGAGAAGTTTTCCTGCAAAAAATATTAAACAAGAATTGTATAGCAAGACATGGTCACCTACATTGAATTCATGCTTTTGTATCCTTTTGTCATGCCATCTTTTAACATTTTCTTTAAACAACTTGGCATTTTCATAAGCTTGGGTTCTCCATTCATCAAGTGAGCTAATTTCAAATAGCCTCTTCTCACCGGCAAGTTTGAAATCATAGTTGAGCTCTTTAATTGCCCAATAAGCTTTATGTTCTAGTTCTAGAGGTAAGTGACATGCTTTTCCATAAACCATTTTATACGGAGACATGCCCATAGGGTTTTTATAAGCAGTTCTATAAGCCCATAATGCATCATCAAGTTTCTTAGACCAATTCTTTCTAGATCTATTGACAGTCTTTTGTAGGATCAATTTAATTTATCTATTTCTCAATTCTACTTGACCACTAGACTGAGGATGATAAGGAGATGCAATTCTATGGTTGACATCATATTTATCAAGCAATTTATGGAAAAAACCATGAATAAAGTGTGAACCATCATCAGTCATTAAATATCTAGGGACTCCAAACCTCGGGAAAATAACTTCTTTAAGCAATTTAATAGAAGTGCTATGACCAGCACTACTAGTTGGAATAGCTTCTACCCACTTAGTAATGTAATCAACATCAACTAAAATATGTGTATACCCATTGAAGGAAGGCAAAGGTCCCATAAAATCAAAGCCCTAGACATCAACCGGTTCAATAACAAGTGAATAATTCATAGGCATTTCCTGACGTCTACTAATATTACCAATTCTTTGGCATTCATCACAAGACAAGACAAACTTACGAGCATCCTTGAAAAGAGTAGGCCAATAAAAACCAGATTGTAATACCTTGTGTGCAGTTCTATCTCCAGCATGGTGTCCTCCGTAGGCCTCGAAGTGACACTTGTGTAGGATCTGTTCCTGTTCATGTTCAGGTACACAACGTCTCATAACACCATCTACTCCTTATTAAAGGTGTGGGTCATCCCAAAAGTAATGTCTTAAATCATAGATTTTTTTTCTTTTGATGGTATGTGAAACTAGGTGGTATAAATTTAGCAACAATGTAATTAGCATAATTAGCATACCATGGAGAACTATGAGAAGCATTTACAATAGCTAGTTGTTCATCAGGAAATCTATCATCAGTAGGTAGTGGGTCATGAAGAATACTTCTAACCTAGACAACTTGTCTGCTACGGGGTTCTCAGCTCCCCTTCTATCAATAATATGCAAATCAAATTCTTGTAGCCAGAGAACCCATCTTATAAGTCTAGGTTTAGCATCTTTATTTTCCATAAGGTATTTAATAGCAGCATGATCAGTGTGAACAGTTACTTTGGAATCAGCAATATAAGGTCTGAACTTATCACAAGCAAATACAACTGCTAGATATTGTTTTTCAGTGGTAGCATAATTTCTTTGAGAACTATTTAGAGTTTTACTAGCATAACGAATGACATTCAATTTCTTATCAACTCTTTGTCCTAGAACAGCACCAATAGCATAATCACTTGCATCACACATAATTTCAAAGGGTAGGTTTGATAACCCACAAGTATAGGGATCGCAACAGTTTTCGAGGGTAAATTGTTTAACCCAAATTTATAGATTCAACACAAGGGGAGCCAAATAATATTTGAAGGTATTAGTAGTTGAGTTGTCAATTCAACCACACCTGGAGATTAATTATCTGCATCAAAGTGATCAGTAGCAAAGTAGTTTGATAGTTTTGATAGTAGTGACAACAGCAATAGTAATAGTAACAGTGATAGCAGTGATTTGTAGCAAGTGTAACAGTGATGATAGCAATAGTAACGCAGCAAGATCAATAAGGATAAATTCGTAGGCATTGGATCGGTGACTTGTTGGATGATATTCATCATGTGACAGTTATAACCTAGGGCGATACGACACTAGCTCCAGTTCATCGATATAATGTAGGAATGTATTCCGTAAATAGTCATATGTGCTTTATTAAAAGAACTTGCATGACATCTTTTGTCCTACCCTCCCATGGGAGCAGGGTCCATATTGGAAACTAAGGGATATTAAGGCCTCCTTTTAATAGAGAAGTAGAACAAAGCATTAACACATAGTGAATACATGAACTCCTCAAACTACGGTCATCACCGAGAGTGGGCCCGGTTGTTGTCACTCCGGGGTTGTCGGATCATAACCGTAGTAGGTGACAATAACTTGCAAGATCGGATCTAAAACATGGATATAATGATGAATTCATAAACGGTTCAGATCTGAGTTCATGGCACCCGGGCCCAAAGTGACAAGCATTAAGCATACCAAAGTCATAGCAACATCAATCTAAGAACATACTGGATACTAGGGATCGGGCCCTAACAAAACTAACTCGATTACATGATGAATCTCATCCAACTCCTCACCGACCAGCGAGCCTACAAAGGAAATACTCACTCCCGGTGGGGAGCATCATGGAATTGGCGATGGAGAAGGGTTGGTGATGACGAAGAATGAAGATCCCCCTCTCAGGAGCCCCAAACGGACTCCAGATCTGCCCTCCTGAGGAAGAACAGGGCTCAGCGGCGGCTCCATCTCGTGGATCATGATAATTCTTTCTCCCTGATTTTTTCCTAGAAATATGTGATTTCATAGTATCAGGGGGTCGTCAGCGGGGCCACCAGGTGGGTACAATCCACCTGGGCGTGCCAGGAGAGGGGGGGCGCCCTGCTGGGTTGTGCCCACCCAGGTGCCCCTCTCCGGCAGGTCTTGTCTCCAGAAATTCTTATTGTTGATATAAAAAATCCTTGCAAAGTTTCGTTCCATTCCGAAAACTTTTATTTCTACACAAAAACAACACCATGGTAGTTCTGCTGAAAATAGCATCAGTCCAGGGTTAGTTTCATTCAAATCATGCAAATTAGAGTCCAAAACAAGAGGAAAAGCGTGAGAAAAAGTAGATACTTTGGAGACGTATCAACTCCCCCAAGCTTAAACCCTTTGCTTGTCCTCAAGCAATTCAGTTGATAAACTGAAAGTGAGAAAGAAAAAAATTTACGAACTCTTTTGCTCTTGTTTGCATAAATAAGCTTAAACAGCACCCAGATTTTCAGCCAACATTATAACTAACCATGTCAACAATAACACTTAAAGATTATAATGATTCATATCATTGACATAATCAGCTAGCAAGCAATAATAAGATATCTCAAACAGCAACACGTTGTCAAAACAACCATGATATAATATGGCAATAGTGGTATCTCGCTAGCCCTTTCTGAGACCGCAAAACATAAACGCAGAGCACCTCTACTTCAAGCAGCGACTAAACATTGTAATTCATGGTAGAAAAGATCCAGTCATGATGCACCCAACATTAGCTACACACAATGCATAAATCATGACAGTTGTGCTCTACTCAGTTTCTGGCGCTTGTTTTTAGAAGGTGATGACACAACATAAAAGTAAATAGGAAGTCCCTTCACAGAGGGAAGCAGTGATTTGCAAAGGTGCCATAGCTCAATTTTTAAAACAGAGATAAATGATAATTTTGAGACATGCACCCTTCTCATTCACTTCACGACCATCAGTTATCAATGTCTTCCATGCTAAGCACGCTAGTAGCGGTTCCCAAGTGGAAAGTAAAGGTTTTGACTCCATTGGGAGTTTTTGTTTGATTATTCAAGAGATGAACTATTTTTCATGTTTGCAGTTTGGTACTGGGCATCCCTATTACTGCCCATTTCCTCGTGCGATGGCTAGTGAATAAACACTCGACCTGAGGATAACCCGCTTAGCAAGGAAGATATCGACCACCTCCTATCATTCCATGAACGATCCAGGCACACAAAAAGGATAATTTTTACAAGTTTTTAGAGGTGGTACATGCAAATTTACTTAGGAAGGCAGGGTAATACCGCATATAGGTAGGTATGGTGGACTCATCTGGAATAACTTTGGGTTCAAGGTTTTTGATGTACAAGCAGAATTCCCACTTAGTACGGGTGAAGGCTAGCAATTAAGATTGGGAAGCAGCCAGCTAGAGAGCAACAACGATCAGGACCAGGCATTATGCATAAGTAACATTGGACACTAGCATGAGTAGGATATGAACATCATGAACATAAACATTATAGAGGCTATGTTGGTTTTGATTCAACTACATGCATGAACATGTACCAAGTCAAGCCACTCGAACATTCGGAGGAGGATACCATATCATCATACTACATCACAATCATCTTAACGCTATGTTGGGATCCAAGATAAATCATTATCAACTCCCAGCTACTTACGCATGGCATGAGAAACTATAATCTCTAATTGTCGTTGCAAACATGTTTAATCATAATGGGCTGAAGCCTAGATACTAGGTTAAACATATTTACACAAACAAAACAAGTCGAGTTCATACCAGTTTCTCTTTGCCACGGCCAGTTCATCGAATGTCGTCATTATTGCCTTTCACTTGCATGACCAAATGATATGAAAAAAAATAGTGCAAGAGTGACGTGGACTGAGCTGGAATCTGCAAAACATTTTATTCAACAGGACAAGACAAGGTAAAATGGGCTCTTTATTAGTTTGACAGTTATTCATGTGAGAGCCACTCAACATTTTCATCGTGGTCTTCTCCTTGGTACAACATTTTCAATATGTTATTCAATAATTCTTCAGCTTGAGCAATAGTTCATTCCCTGAAAACACAACCAACACAACTATCTAGGAAATCCCTAGAAGCATCGGTTTGTCCATTATAGAAGATATCAAGTATTTCATTTTTCTTAAGAGGGTGATCAGGCAAAGCATTAAGTAATTGGAAAAGCCTCCCCCAAGCTTGTGGGAGACTCTCTTCTTTAGTTTGCACAAAGTTAAATATTTCCTGTAAGGCATCTTATTTCTTATGAGCAGGAAAAAATATTTTTCAGAGAAGTAATAAATCATATCCTGGGGACTACGCACACAACCAAGAGTAAGAGTATCGTACGAAGGTTTAGCATCACCCTTTAATGAGAAAGGAAATAATTTTAGAATAAAGTAGTAGCGAGTTTTCTCATCATGAGTAAAAAGGGTGGCTATATCATTCAACTTAGTAAGATGTGCCACAACAGTTTCAGTTTCATAACCATGGAAAGGATCAGATTCAACCAAAGTAATTAACTCTGTGTCGACAGAGAATTCATAATCCTTATCATCAATAAAGATAGGTGAGGTAGCAAACTTAGGATCACATTTCATTCTGGCATTCAGAGATTTTTCTTTATACTTGTGTAATAATTTCTCTAGATCATCTCTATCATTGCAAGCAAGAATATCTCTAGTTGTTTCTTCACTCATAACATAACCTTCCGGTACCTTAGGCAATTCATATCTAGCAAGGCTAGTTCTAGCAGGTATTTCAGGAGATTCAGTTTGAAGCTCATCATCAAATTAACAACATCATGTTGTATTACTCTAGCAATTTGTTTATCAAGAAAATCACCAAGTGGCACATCATCATTATCAAGCAAGGTACTAGCATCATCATAAGCATTTCCATAGTAGAATTAGCATCATCAATAACTTGCGACATATTGGAATTCATAGCATGTGGTGGTGTTGCAAGTTTAGTCATAACAAAAGGTGAAGCTAAAGTAGAACTGGATGGCAGTTTCTTACCTCCCCTCATACTTGAGGGAAATATCTTAGGCTTAGGATCCTTCAGATTCTTCATAGTGATCATATGACAATAATCCCAAGTGACTCAACAAATATAGCTATGCTCCCCAGCAACAGCGCCAGAAAAAGGTCTTGATAACCCACAAGTATAGGGGATCGCAACAGTTTTCGAGGGTAAAGTATTTAACCCAAATTTATAGATTTGACATAAGGGGAGCCAAAGAATATTTGAGGGTATTAGTAGTTGAGTTGTCAATTCAACCACACCTGGAGATTAATTATTTGCAGCAAAGTGATCAGTAGCAAAGTACTTTGATAGTTTTGATAGTAGTGACAGCGGCAATAGTAATAGTAACAGTGATAGCAGTTATTTCTAGCAAGTGTAACAGTGATGATAGCAATACTAACGCAGCAAGATCAATAAGGATAAACTCGTAGGCATTGGATCGGTGACTTGTTGGATGATATTCATCATGTGACAGTTATAACCTAGGGCGATACGACACTAGCTCCAGTTCATCGATATAATGTAGGCATGTATTCTGTAAATAGTCATATGTGCTTTATTAAAAGAACTTGCATGACATCTTTTGTCCTACCCTCCCGTGGCAGCGGGGTCCATATTGGAAACTAAGGGATATTAAGTCCTCCTTTTAATAGAGAACCGGAACAAAGCATTAACACATAAGGAATACATGAACTCCTCAAACTACGGTCATCATCAAGAGTGGGCCCGGTTGTTGTCACTCCGAGGTTGTCGGATCATAACCGTAGTAGGTGACTATAACTTGCAAGATCGGATCTAAAACATGGATATAATGATGAATTCATAAACGGTTCAGATCTGAGTTCATGGCACCTGGGCCCAAAGTGACAAGCATTAAGCATAGCAAAGTCATAGCAACATCAATCTAAGAACATAGTGGATACTAGGGATCGGGCCCTAACAAAACTAACTCGATTACATGATGAATCTCATCCAACTCCTCACCGACCAGCGACTCTATGAAGGAATTACTCACTCCCGGTGGGGAGCAACATGGAATTAGCGATGGAGACGGGTTGGTGATGACGAAGAACGAAGATCCCCGTCTTCGGAGCCCCAAACGGACTCTAGATCTACCCTTCCAAGGAAGAACAGGGCTTGGCGGCGGCTCCCTCGTGGATCGAGATAATTCTTTCTCTCTGATTTTTTTCCTGGAAATATGTGATTTTATTGTATCAGGGGGGTCGTCAGCGGGGCCACCAGGTGGGTACAACCCACCTGGGCATGCCAGGAGAGGGGGGCGCGCCCTGCTGGGTTGTGCCCACCCAGGTGCCCCTCTGCGGCAGGTCTTGGCTCTAGAAATTCTTATTGTTGATATAAAAAATCCTCGCAAAGTTTCGTTCCATTCCGAAAACTTTTATTTCTGCACAATAATAACACCATGGTAGTTCTGCTGAAAACAGCGTCAGTCCGGGGTTAGTTTCATTCAAATCATGCAAATTAGAGTCTAAAACAAGAGGAAAATCGTGAGAAAAAGTAGATACTTTGGAGACGTATCAAGGTTCCAATCAGGTGGTTGAACAATAGGTGCAGAAATTAAGGCTTTCTTAAGTATTTCAAATGCTTCTACACAATCATCATTAAAAAATGGAAAATCTTTTTGCAGGAGCTTACTGAGAGGCCTAGAAATTTTAGAGAATTCTTTAATAAATCTCCTCTAGAAACCAGCATGACCAAGGAAACTTCTTATACCTTTGATATCTTTAGGACACGACATTTTTTCAATAGCATCTAATTTAGCTTTATCAACTTCAATACCTCTTTTCGAAATTTTATGCCCCAAGACAATAACTTCATTAACCATAAGTGGCACTTCTCCCAATTCAAGACAAGGTTAGTTTCTTCACATCTCTGCAAAACTCGATCAAGGTTGCTTAGGCAATCATCAAAAGAAGTTTCGTAAACGGATAAGTCATCCATGAAAACCTCAACAATCTTTTCATAAAAGTCAGAGAATATAGCAGTCATACATCTTTGAAAGGTAGCAGGTGCATTGCATAAACCAAAAGGCATACGTCTATAAGCAAAGGTACCGAAAGGGCAAGTAAATGTAGTTTTTTCTTGATCCTCTTGCGACACATGTATTTGAGAAAAAACAGAATAATCATCTAGAAAGCAAAAGTGTGTATGTTTGGATAATCTTTCTAGCATTTGATAAATACAAGGTAGAGGGTAATGATCTTTCCTAGTAGCTTTATTTAATTTTCTAAAATCAATTACCATTCTATAACCTGTGACATTTCTTTGTGGGATCAATTCATTCTTATCATTGGGAAAAACTATAATACCTCCCTTCTTAGGGTGACAATGAACAAGACTTACCCATCTACTATCAGCAATAGGATAAATTATACCTGCTTCTAGAAGCTTTAATATTTCATTCCTTACCACTTCTTTCATCTTAGGATTTAACCTCCGTTGATGATCAACAACTGGTTTAGCATCAGGCTCCATATTAATTTTATGCTGACATAGAGTGGGACTAATGCCCTTAAGATCATCAAGAGTATATCCAATAGCGGCACGGTGCTTCTTTAGAGTTTTCAAAAATTTCTTTTCTTCATGCTTTGAAAGATTAGCACTAATAATAACAGGATATATCTTCTTTTCATCAAGATAAGCATACTTCAGCATGTCAAGTAATTGTTTAAGATCGAACACAGGATCACTCTTGGGTGGTAGAGGATCTCCAAGAGTTTCAATAGGCAAATTGTGTTTCAAAATAGGCATCTGTTTAAAGAAAGTCTCATCTAATTCCTTTCTTTCATTAAAAAAATCATTTTCATGGTCTAGCAAATATTGTTCTAAAGAATCAGTAGGAGGCACGGCAATAGAAGCATGACCAATAATTTCATATTTACTAGGAAATTATTTATCATGGGTTGTCTACGAAATTTTGAGAAATTAAACTCATGAGACACATCCCCAAAACTTACACTAACAGCTTCTTTCTTGCAATCTATCTTAGCATTGACGGTGTTCAAGAAAGGTCTGCCAAATATAATGGGACAAAAATCATCTTGTCGGGAACCAAGAACAAGAAAATCCATAGGTTATTTTATTTTCCCACACAAGACTTCAACATCTCTAACAATCCCAATTGGTGATATAGTATCTCTATTAGCAAGCTTAATAGTAACACCAATATCTTCTATCTCAGTGGGTGCAATATCATTCATAATTTCTTGATATAAGGTAAAGGGAATTACACTCACATAGCACCCAAATCACATAAGCCATGATAACAATGATCTCCTATCTTAGCAGAAACAACAGGCATGCCAACAACAGGTCTATGTTTATCTTTATCATCGGGTTTGGCAATTCTAGCAGCTTCATCACAAAAATAAATAACATGCCCATCAATATTATCGACCAAGAGATCCTTAACCATAGCAACACTAGGTTCAACTTTAATTTTTTCAGGGGGTGTAGGTGTTCTAGTATAACTCTTACGAACCATAGCTGAAGCTTTATCATGATCTTTTATCCTAACAGGAAAAGGTGGCTTCTCAATGTAAGTAGTAGGAATAACAGGATCAACATTATAAGTAATAGTTTCTTCTTCAGCTTTAATAGGTTATACTACTTTTACTTCAATGGGAGGATGATATTTAAACCACTTCTCCTTAGGGAGATCAACATGAGTAGCAAATTATTCACAGAAAGAAGCTACTATTTTAGAGTCAAGTCCATATTTAGTGCTAAATTCACGAAAAGCATCGGTATCCATAAAAGATTTAACACAATCAAATCTAGGTTTAAACCTGACTCCTTACCTTCGTCAAGTTCCCAATCTTCAGAGTTGCATTTAATTCTTTCCAATAAATCCCATTTGATATCAATAGTCTTCTATATAAAAGAACCGGTACAAGAAGTATCGAGCATGGATTGATCATTATGAGAAAGTCGAGCATAAAAGTCCTGAATAATAATTTCTCTTGAGAGCTCATGTTTGGGGCATGTATATAACATTGACGTAAGCCTCCCCCAAGCTTGAGCGATACTTTTTCCTTCACGAGGCCAGAAATTATAAATATAATTCCGATCACAATGAACCAGATGCATAGAATAAAACTTCTGATGAAATTCTAATTTCAATCTGTTGTAATTCCAAGTCCCGATATCATCGCATAGCCTATACCATGTCAATACCTTTTCCTTCAAAGATAAAGGGAAGACCTTCTTATTGACTTCATCCTCAGGAAAACCTGCAAGCTTAAATAATCAACAAACTTCATCCACATAGATTAGATGCATATCAGGATGTAATGTTCCATCTCCTGCATAAGGATTAGCTAGTAGGTTCTCTATCATACTCGAAGGAATTTCATAATAAATATTTTCAGTAGGTTCAGTAGGCTAAGGAGCAACTTCTTGCTCTATTGGTCGGGGTGAAGATACCCCGAACAATCCCCTCAAAGGATTATTTTCCATAGTGACAAGTGACAATAAATGTTTCCTTGCCAAATTCCACTTACCAAAGGCGCTTCACTCCCCGGCAACAGCACCAGAAAATAGTCTTGATAACCCACAAGTATAGGGGTTCTATCATAGTCCTTTTGATAAGTAAGAGTGTCAAACCAAACGAGGAGCAGAAGGAAATGACAAGCAGTTTTCAGCAAGGTATTCTCTGCAAGCACTAAAATTATCAGTAACAGATAGTTGTGTGGTAAGACAATTCGTAATGGGTAACGAGTAGCAAGTGTAAATAAGGTGCAGCAAGGTGGACCAATCCTTTTTTTAGCAAAGGACAAGCCTGGACGAACTCTTATATAAAGCAAAGCGCTCCTGAGGACACATGTGAATTACTGTCAAGTTAGTTTTCATCATGCTCATATGATTTGCGTTCATTACTTTGATAATTTGATATGTGTGTGGACCGGTGCTTGGGTGATGTCCTTACTTGGACAAGCCTCCCCACTTATGATTAACCCCTCTCGCAAGCATCCATAACTATGAAAGAAGACTTAAGATAAATCTAACCATAGCATGAAACATATGGATCCAAATCAGCCCCTTACAAAGAAACACATAAACTAGGGTTTAAGCTTCTGTCACTCTAGCAACCCATCATCTACTTATTACTGGCCAATGCCTTCCCCTAAGCCCAATTCATGGTGAAGTGTCATGTAGTCGATGTTCACATAACTCCACTAGAGGAGAGACAACATACATCTTATCAAAATATCAGACGAATACCAAATTCACATGATTACTTATAACAAGACTTCTCCCATGTCCTCAGGAACAAATGTAACTACTCACAAAGCATATTCATGTTCATAATCATATGGGGCATTAAATATCATTAAGAATCTGAACATATGATCTTCCACCGAATAAACCAACTAGCATCAACTACAAGAAGTAATCAACACTACTAGCAACCCACAGGTACCAATCTGAGGTTTTGCAACAAAGATCAGATACAAGAGATGAAGTAGGGTTTGAGAGGAGATGGTTTTGGTGAAGATGTTGATGGAGATTGGCCCCCCACTAGTACGCGTCGGTCCTAAACAAACGGTTTTTAACCCCTTTCTGCGACGGCATTCGGAACCGTCGCCAAGTGAGTGTGGGCGATAGGGGGTCCTTCCCACACGACCCAGAAACCATTGGGGATAGGGAGCCTTGATGCATACAGTTGTCCCTATATAACCATTTCTGATATCTGGAATAACCCAAACGCTTCATCCTTGCTACTCGTTTGTGCTTGCATTGCCATCGCAGTCGGAGTTTTGTGGTTCTTCCTAAAACCAGGCAGATTCCAGGCATGGGAGTTTTCCAGGCAGATTCTAGGCACGGGAGTTTTACGATGCCTGGAAAATCACAAACAGTTCATGATTATAAATCGTGTACGATGGGTAGACAATCACAAACATTTAGTTTTCCCGCACCGTATGTGATAGTGTCTGACATCACACACGCTTGCACACATTTCCTCTCTGTGAACCATCTCGGATTAGGCGTATATCGCAAACGTTTGTGTTTTACCAACCATGTGTATCATAATGACCTGCACAACGTAATTTCACCCTAATTTAATTGTTGCTATTTAGAGTTGTACCTAATTTAAACTTGAAAGTAGGCTATAGCTTTATTCATATCCATCAGGTTCAAACAACCAATGCATTATTCAATTCACATGTACATATATTTAAGAATTACATAAGCACCAAATAAAGAATGATGTACCAGGGTTCTATACTTGTACTATTATAGATGGTAAAGAAAGAGGCGACAGACATTCTAGTTGCTGAACAAGGTGAAGCGGAATGGCCCTATTGTGCTCTCCTGGATGCAGAAGGCATGCAGGACTCTAGTCCAACCCCTTGTGAAGGCTGCCCGCCAATCATATAGTTTGAGAGGTAATCTTGAGTAAACTGCTTAAGGATCCACTTCAAAAGAAAAAAGATTCAGATATTGTCATCTAACACAACTCATTACGGGCAGTAAAAATAAGGCTACAGGGTTCTTACTTACCATCCAGCAGTTCACTGTTGTCTCGCATAAAGTGTAAACAAATAGTTCGATTGACATCTTTTGACCCATTTTAATAACAATCTTTATCAGTTTCCTCACTTGATGCTGGTTCATGAATATCTCATTGCCCCATATGCAGAAAGGGTCGAAGTGTGGATCTTTGGCAATGATATATGTACCTAAAAGCACCAAGTTAATATTAGAAGCTAAACAACAATTGTAAAATGATGTAGTACAACACTCCATCCATCCCATTATATAAGATTTTATTACATGTATTTCTAGACATCATCAGAACATTAAGGTAACACTCTTCCTTGTTGCTATGTAGCCTAGGATTGCATATTTAGTCATTCAGTACAATGCATGTTGCTAAACAACAACTGAAAAACGAAAAGGCATGTTAACTGCAATATCCTTATAGCAACCAAATATCGTAATTCATAATGGTATTGTTGAAACTGTTATTGATGAAACTGAACTGCACGACAAATAGTTGCACATATAGAGCATCACATTGTGAAGATCTGAAATAAACAAATCATAAGGACATCTCTACGTGATCATTAAAAAGTTAAAGGACTAAAACCCTTAGTGGATATATATATATATATATACTCCAGCAATTTTTGGCCTTTTCTAGTCGATCCCCTAAACTTAAGGTTGTAAACTTCAATTTGATCAAGTTCAAAGCAGGTTCGACCAAAAGTAGCATGCATTCAAACATAAAGATAGATAGTTTTGCATAAAGAACATAAAACATAAATTTAAACTAAGATAAACTACTTTCGGTCGAAGTAGAGGTCGAGCCAATCCTTCCTCGTCATGTACGGTGTGCCGTGAACCGGGTATGGGCCAGTACCGTTGTTGGGGTCGTCGGGGAAGGCACTCCTCCACTCGTCGACGTCGATCTCCTCGTCCTCGGGGCCCACCTCAACGCCCTCCGCGCCGCCGCCTCCTTCGACCTCGTCATCAGAGGAGAGAGTGACAACCTCGCCGCCGTCCTTGCCGCCTTCAACCTCATCATTGGAGGAGAGCACGATAACCTCGCCACCCTCCGCGCCGGCAAAGATCGCCTGCTCCACCTCCACAAGCTCCGGGTGCTGCTGGCGGAGCTCTTGCATGTAGGACTCGAGGCGCTCCCACGCCTCGCGGTCCTCCCACGCCATAGCCGAGCTCACCACCCCTGGCTCTGGCAGAACAAGGTCAACCGGACGTGTGCCGAAGGGGAAATTGAGCCTAGCCGCTGCGCCGTGGTAGCGAACCTGCCAGCGGTCGTACTCCATGGCCGCGAGCTTGGCTATGTGGAAGCGACCAAGCCACCAGCGGGTGTGGGTCTCTCAATCTGTAATCTTGGCGACCCACATCCCTCACTGCCACTGTCGGACCCTGAGGTAGGACTTCGTCGGCTGTCGGGTCCGAGTCAGGATGGGGAAGTCCTCGAACCGGTGTAGGGGCGCGGCGGCGGGCGGATCGGGGGACCGGCGATGGTGGATCGGGCCTGCGGAGGACGACGGGGACACCTCGGCGTCCACCTCGTCGGCGTCAGGCGAAAAGGCCGTGATAAACCTCTTTTTTGGCCATTGGCTCCTCGAGCTCCCCGGCACACGGGCAGAGGTTGAGGATGGAGGCGCCGGCAATTGCGGTGACCTACCAATGGTTTCGAGGGTTGTGTGTGTCTATGTGAGCGGAGGTTTTGGGGTGTGTGTGGAGGGGGGGCAAGGTTGTGTTTGAGTAAATACTGCGGCAACTGAAAACTTTACTAGGCGGGAGTAACAAGGCGGGGGTACTGAAAATTTGGATTAAGGGCGAGCAGATATTTTTGAGATTGCGAGGGATGCAGAGGCGGGAGCAAAATGCTAGGGCTACTGAAAATTTGAATCAAGGGACTGAAGCAGAGCGGGAGTAACAGACATCACACACGGTCCGCACATACTAATCGTGTGCTATCAAACATTATAACCTTCCAGGCGGTAGATATTTTTGAGATTGCGAGGGATGCAGAGGCGGGAATTTTGTGGAGTGAGCTAGTGTGCTTGACACGCCGGCTGTGGACTGTAACTGACGCACCTTCTCGCGTAAGCCACAGGCGTACTATACACCGACGATGCTCCAAGATATTTTGTACTACATCTCACACGGTTGGTGATAATAAACTATGTGGGATCTACTTGATTTGAATTACAAAATGGGGTCGCAGCGGCAATGGACGCTGTTTGAATTGCTAAACCTTTTACCTGCAGTGAACATGCAACTATATGTGTGTCATAAAAGAATTTATTCAGGTTCGTTTGGACATTTTATATATTAAATTGGTTTTCTATCCATTTCACGTGCACAATTCAAAATTAAACTACATGCACATGCTCCGATGCATACAAATTGGTTGAAAAATCAAATCTCTGTCCTTCAGTGCATGCTTAGGTCCCATGCAACAAATGGGAATGAATTTCCCGAGGTTCATTTAGCATTTTTAATACATTAACTAGGTTTTTCTAGGCATTTTATGTGCATAATTCAAATTTGAACTACAAGCACATGCTCCAATGCACCAAAGTTGGTTGAAAAATCACATGTGTGTCCTTGGGTGAATTTCTAGGTCCCATGCAAGAGATGGGAATGAATTTCAAACACCAGGGCACTATTGATTGCCGGCAAAACATTGAGATACCTAGTTTTTAAATTCTAGTAAATCCAAAACTCGTCTGAAATTCATGAAACTTGGCATGCTATCATGGAGCGGCATCAACATGCAGCGATGAAAATTTTGTCCCGTTTGGGGAAGGTTTGGGTATAAGCTTCTCAGAAACCAGAGCTTCTCACAACAAGCATGATGGTTTCGATAGGGAACGTACCACCTTTGGGGATGGGACGATATCCGTTGCCTCTTATTGCTTTCAAAAAATTTCTAGTGCCAACATAGAACAACAGGAGTGTTGTGTCTAATCTTGGAATTTTTCGGGGTTCGTTTGGCCTTTTTTATACATTAACTGAGTTTTCTAGGCATTTTATGTGCATAATTCAAATTTTAAATACAAGAACATGCTCCAATGCACTAAAGTTGGTTGAAAAATCATGTGTATGTCCTTGGGTGAATTTCTAGGTCCCAATCAAGAGATGGGAATGAATTTCAAACACCAGGGCACTGTTGATTGCCGAAAAACCGTTGAGATACCTCGTTTTTAAATTCTAGTAAATCCAAAACTCGTTTGAAATTCATGAAACTTGGCATGCTATCATGGAGCGGCATCAACATGCCGCGGTGAAAATTTTGTCCCATTTGGGGCAGGTTTGGGTATAAGCTTCTCACAAACCAGAATTTCTCACGACAAGCATGATGGTTTCGATAGGGAACATACCACCTTTGGGGACGGGACGATATCCGTTGCCTCTTATTGCTTTCAAAAAATTTCTAGTGTCAACATAGAACAACAGGAGTGTTGTGTTTAATCTTGGAATTTTTCGGGGTTCGTTTGGCCTTTTTATACATTCACTGGGTTTTCTAGGCATTTTATCTGCATAATTCAAATTTGAACTACAAGCACATGCTCCAATGCACTAAAGTTGGTTGAAAAATCACATGTGTGTCCTTGGGTGAATTTCTAGGTCCCCACGCAAGAGATGGGAATCAAATTCAAAGACCAGGGCATTGTTGATTGCCGGCAAAACATTGAGGTGCCTAGTTTTTAAATTCTAGTAAATGTAAAACTTGTCTGAAATTCATGAAACTTGGCATGCTATGATGGAGCGGCATCAACATGCCGTGGTAAAAAATTTATCCCATTTGGGGCAGGATCGAGTATAAGCTTCTCACAAACTAGAGCTTTTCACAACAAGCATGATGGTTTCGATAGGGAACGTCCCACCTTTGGGGACGAAATGATATCCATTGCCTCTTATTGCTTTCAAATTTTTTTCTCATGTCAACATAGAACAACAGGAGTGTTGTGTCAATTTTTGGGATATTTTGGGGTTCGTCTGGACATTTTTATGCATTATCTGAGTTTTCAATGCATTTATGTGCATAATTCAAATTTGAACTACATGCGCATGCTCTAGTGCATATAAATTGGTTGAAAAGTCAAATCAGTGTCCTTGGGTGCATGCTTAGGTCCCATGCAAGAAATGGGAATAAATTTCAAACACCAGGGCACCGTTGATTACCGACAAAACATTGAGATGCCTGGTTTTTAAATTCTAGTAAATTCAAAACTCGTCTGAAATTCATGAAACTTGGCATGCTATCATGGAGCAGCATAAACATGACATGGTAAAAAATTTGTCCCATTTGGGGCAGGTTTGGGTATATGCTTCTCACAAACCAGAGCTTCTCACAACAAGCCTGATGCTTCCGGTAGGGAACGTACGTCCCACCTTTGGGGACGAAACGATATCCATTGTCTTATTGCTTTCAAAAAAATTCTCGTGTCATCATAGAACAACAAGAGTGTTGTGTCAATTTTTGGGATTTTTTGGGGTTTGTTTGGACAGTTTTATGAATTAACTGAGTTTTCTAGGCATTTTATGTGCATAATTCAAATTTGAACTACGTGCACATGCTCCAGTGCATAAAAATTTGTTGAAAAATCACATGTGTGTCCTTGGGTGCATGCTTAGGTCCCATGCAAGAGATGGGAATGAATTTCAAACACCAGGGCACTGTTGATTGCCGGCAAAACATTGAGGTACCTGGTTTTTAAATTTTGGTAAATCCAAAACTCGTCTGAAATTCATGAAACTTGGCATGCTATCATGGAGCGGCATCAACATGTTGTGGTGAAAATTTTGTCCCATTTGGGACAGGTTTGGGCATAAGCTTCTCACAACAAACATGATGGTTTCGATAGGGAATGTACCACCTTTGGGGACAGGACGATATCCGTTGCCTCTTATTGCTTTCAAAAAATTTCTAGTGTCAACATAGAACAACAAGAGTGTTGTGTTTAATCTTGTAATTTTTCGGGGTTCGTTTGCCCTTTTTTATACATTAACTGAGTTTTCTAGGCATTTTATGTGCATAATTCAAATTTTAACTACAAGCACATGCTCCAATGCACCAAAGTTGGTTGAAAAATCACATGTATGTCCTTGGGTGAATTTCTAGGTCCCATGCAAGAGATGGGAATGAAATTCAAACACCAGGGCACTGTTGATTGTCGGTAAAATGTTGAGATGCCTGGTTTTTAAATTCTAGTAAATCCAAAACTCGTCTGAAATTCATGAAACCTGGCATGCTATCATGGAGCAGCATCAACATGCTATGGTAAAAAAATTGTCCCATTTGGGGCAGGTTCGGGTATAAGCTTCTCACAAGCAGAATGATGGTTTCGATAGGGAACATCCCACCTTTGGGGGTGAAATGATATGCATTGTCTCTTATTCCTTTCAAAAAAATTCTAGTGTCAACATAGAACAACAGGAGTGTTGTGTCAATTTTTGTGATTTTTCGGGGTTCATTTGGACATTTTTATGCATTAACTGGGTTTTCTTGCCATTTTATGCATAATTCAACTTTGAACTACAAGCACATGCTCCAATGCACTAAAGTTGGTTGAAAAATCTAATATGTGTCCTTCGGTGAATTTCTAGGTCCCATGCAAGAGATGAGAATGAAATTCAAACACCAGGGCAGTGTTGAGTGCCGGCAAAATGTTTAGATGCCTGGTTTTTAAATTCTAGTAAATCCAAAACTCGTCTGAAATTCATGAAAATTGGCATGCTATCATGGAGCGGCGTCAACATGCCGTGGTAAAAAAATTGTCCCATTCGGGGCAGGTTCGGGTATATGATTCTCACGGACCAGAGCTTCTCACAACAAGCATGATGGTTTCGGTAGGGAATGTCCCACCTTTGGGGACGAAATGATATCCATTGCCTCTTATTGCTTTCAAAAAAATTCTCGTGTCAAGATAGAACAACAAGAGTGTTGTGTCAATTTTTGGGATTTTTTGGGGTTCGTTTGGACATTTTTATGCATTAACTGAGTTTTCAATGCATTTATGTGCATAATTCAAATTTGAACTACATGCACATGCTCCAATGCATATAATTTGGTTGAAAAAATCGAATCTGTGTCCTTGGGTGCATGCTTAGGTCCCATGTAAGAAAATGGAATGAATTTCAAACACTAGGGCACCGTTGATTGCCGGCAAAACATCAAGATGCCTGGTTTTAAAATTCTAGTAAATCCAAAACTTGTCTGAAATTCATGAAACTTGGCATGCTATCATGGAATGGCACCCGACATGCTGTGGCATTTTTCGTGTCCGTTTTGAGAGAAGGCGCACTCGAATGATGACAACAAAAAAGGCATTTTGAAAAAAATAGCTGCCACTTTAATATCTCAAACGTTTGTAGAATTCAAACCGTGTGCATTCTGTTAACCATTCACGTGATGCCACATATCTTGGTTTTAATGGTTATAGGAGGTGCCATGCGGACAGCTACTTGACCTTGACTAAATGGGAGGCGTGCGAGCGCAGTCTGGTGTGCAGGCTGACCGAGAGGCGTGCAAGCTGTCCTCCAATGCGCAGGCTCACCAGGAAGCGTGCGAGTTGTACGCTACGCAGGCTCATTGGGAAGCGAGCCCTTTGACTTCCATGGCCGCCCGCCTTCCTCTCCATTAATGGCGCCCGAGCCGCTGTTTAATACGGGCGGCCTTACTGTTTGCCTCCCATTCCCCTCTCTCCTGCAGACCTCCTGTTGGAAATATGCCCTAGAGGCAATAATAAAATGATGATTATTATATTTCCTTGTTCATGATAATTGTCTATTATTCATGCTATAATTGTGTTATCCGGAAATCGTAATACATGTGTGAATACACAGACCACAACATGTCCCTAGTAAGCCTCTAGTTAACTAGCTCGTTGATCAACAGATAGTCATGGTTTCCTGACTATGGACATTGGATGTCATTGATAACGGGATCACATCATTAGGAGAATGATGTGATGGACAAGACCCAATCCTAAGCATAGCACAAGATCGTGTAGTTCGTTTTGCTAGAGCTTTTCCAATGTCAAGTATTATTTCCTTAGACCATGAGATCGTGTAACTCCCGGATGCCGTAGGAGTGCTTTGGGTGTACCAAACGTCACAACGTAACTGGGTGACTATAAAGGTATACTACAGGTATCCTTGAAAGTATCTGTTGGGTTGACACGGATCGAGACTGGGATTTGTCACTCCGTATGACGGAGAGGTATCTCTAGGCCCACTCGGTAATGCATCATCATAATGAGCTCAAAGTGACCAAGTGGTTGGTCACGGGATCATGCATTACGGTACGAGTAAAGTGACTTGCCGGTAACGAGATTGAATGAGGTATTGGGATACCGACGATTGAATCTCGGGCAAGTAACGTACCGATTGACAAAGGGAATTGTATACGGGATTACTTTAATCCTCGACATCGTGGTTCATCCAATGAGATCATCGAGGAGCATGTGGGAGCCAACATGGGTATCCAGATCCCGCTGTTGGTTATTGACCGGAGAGTCATCTCGGTCATGTCTGCATGTCTCCCGAACCTGTAGGGTCTACACACTTAAGGTTCGGTGACGCTAGGGTTGTAGAGATATAAGTATGTGGTAACCCGAAAGTTGTTCGGAGTCCCGGATGAGATCCCGGACGTCGGGAAAGTTTCGGGGGTCACCGGTATTGTACCGGGACCACCGGAAGGGTCCCGGGGGTCCACCGGGTGGGGCCAACTATCCCGGAGGGCCCCATGGGCTGAAGTGGGGAAGGGAACCAGCCCCTGGTGGGCTGGTGTGCCCCCCTTGGGCCTCCCCTGCGCCTAGGGTTGGAAACCCTAGGGGTGGGGGGCGCCCCACTTGACTTGGGGGGCAAGTCCCCCCCTTTGGCCCCCCCTTGAGATGGGATCTCTAGGGGGGCGGCGCCCCCCAGGGCCCCTATATAAAGAGGGGGGAGGGAGGGCTGCGCACCCCTGCTCCTGGCGCCTCCCTCTCCCTCCGTGAAACCTCTCCCTCTCATTGAGCTTGGCGAAGCCCTGCCGAGATCGCTGCTACTTCCACCACCACGTCGTCGTGCTGCTGGATATCCATCAACCTATCCCTCGCCCTTGCTGGATCAAGAAGGAGGAGACGTCTTCCCCAACCGTACGTGTGTTGAACGCGGAGGTGTCGTCCGTTCGGCACTAGGATCTCCGGTGATTTGGATCACGACGAGCACGACTCCCTCAACCCCGTTCTCTTCAACGCTTCCGCGCGTGATCTACAAGGGTATGTAGATGCACTCCTCTCTCTCGTTGCTAGATGACTCCATAGATTGATCTTGGTGAAGCGTAGAAATTTTTTATTTTCTGCTATGTTCCCCAACAGTGGCATCATGAGCTAGGTCTATGCGTAGTTTCTATGCATGAGTAGAACACAATCTTGTTGTGGGCGTAGATGTTGTCAATTTTCTTGCCACTACTAATCTTATCTTGTTTCAGTGGCATCGTGGGATGAAGCGGCCCGGACCGACCCTTAGACGTACGCTTACGTGAGACAGGTTCCACCGACTGACATGCACTGGTTGCATAAGGTGGCTAGCGGGTGTCTGTCTCTCCCACTTTAGTCGGATCGGATTCGATGAAAAGGGTCCTTATGAAGGGTAAATAGAAATTGGCATATCACGTTGTGGTTTTACGTAGATAAGAAACGTTCTTGCTAGAAACCTATTGCAGCCACGTAAAAACTTGCAACAACAATTAGAGGACGTCTAACTTGTTTTTGCAGCATATGCCTTGTGATGTGATATGGCCAAAAGGATGTGATGAATGAAATATATGTGATGTATGAGATTGATCATGTTCTTTTAATAGGAATCACGACTTGCATGTCGATGAGTATGACAACCGGCAGGAGCCATAGGAGTTGTCTTTATTTTTTGTATGACATGTGTGTCATTGAATAACGCCATGTAAATTACTTTACTTTATTGCTAAACCGTTAGCCATAGAAGTAGAAGTAATCGTTGGCATGACAACTTCATGAAGACACGGTGATGGAGATCATGATGATGGAGATCATGGTGTCATGCCGGTGACGATGATGATCATGGCGCCCCGAAGATGGAGATCAAAAGGAGCAAAATGATATTGGCCTTATCATGTCACTATTTGATTGCATGTGATGTTTATCATGTTTTTGTATCTTATTTGCTTAGAACGACGGTAGTAAATAAGATGATCCCTCATAATAATTTCAAGAAAGTGTTTCCCCTAACTGTGCGCCGTTGCGAAAGTTCGTTGTTTCGAAGCACCATGTGATGATCGGGTGTGATAGATTCTCACGTTCACATACAACGGGTGTAAGACAGATTTACACATGCAAAACACTTAGGTTGACTTGATGAGCCTAGCATGTACAGACATGGCCTCCGAACACAAGGGACCGAAAGGTCGAACATGAGTCGTATGGAAGATACGATCAACATGGAGATGTTCACGGATGATGACTAGTCCGTCTCACGTGATGATCGGACACGGTCTAGTTGAGCTGGATCATGTATCACTTAGATGACTATAGGGATGTCTAATCTGAGTGGGAGTTCATTAAATAATTTGATTAGATGAACTTAATTATCATGAACTTAGTCTAAAAACCTTTGCAAAATGTCTTGTAGATCAAATGGCCAACGCTCATGTCAACCTCAACTTCAACGCGTTCCTAGAGAAAACCAAGCTGAAAGATGATGGCAGCAACTATAGGATTGGGTCCGGAACCTGAGGATCATCCTCATAGCTGCCAAGAAAGCATATGTCCTAGAAGGACCGCTAGGTGAAGCACCCATCCCAGAGAACCAAGATGTTATGAACGCTTGGAAATCGCGTGCTGATGATTACTCCCTCGTTCAGTGCGGCATGCTTTACAGCTTAGAACCGGGGCTCCAAAAGCGTTTTGAGCAACACGGAGCATATGAGATGTTCGAAGAGCTGAAAATGGTTTTCCAAGCTCATGCCCGGGTCGAGAGATATGAAGTCTTTGACAAGTTCTACAGTTGTAAGATGGAGGAAAACAGTTCTGTTAGTGAGCACATACTCAAGATGTCTGGGTTGCACAACCGCTTGTCCCAGCTGGACATTAACCTCCCAGACGAGGCGGTCATTGACAGAATCCTTCAGTTGCTCCCACCTAGCTACAAGAGCTTTGTGATGAACTACAATATGTAGGGGATGGTGATAACTATTCCTGAAGTATTTTCAATGCTGAAATCAGCGGAGGTAGAAATCAAAAAGGAGCATCAAGTGTTGATGGTCAATAAAACCATTAGTTTCAAGAAAGGCAAGGGTAAGAAGAACTTCAAGAAGGACGGCAAGGGAGTTTCCACGCCCGGTAAGCCAGTTGCCGGGAAGAAGCAAAAGAATGGACCCAAGCCTGAGACTGAGTGCTTTTATTGCAAGGGAAAGGGACACTGGAAGCGGAACTGCCCCAAATACTTAGCGGACAAGAAGGCCGGCAACACTAAAGGTATATGTGATATACATGTAATTGATGTGTACCTTACCAGTACTCGTAGTAGCTCCTGAGTATTTGATACCGGTGCCGTTGCTCATATTTGTAACTCAAAGCAGGAGCTGTGGAATAAGCGGAGACTGGCGAAGGACGAGGTGACGATGCGCGTCGGAAATGGTTCCAAGGTCGATGTGATCGTCGTCGGCACGCTACCTCTACATTTACCTACGGGATTAGTTTTAAACCTCAATAATTGTTATTTAGTGCCAGCTTTGAGCATGAACATTGTATCTGGATCTCGTTTAATACGAGATGGCTACTCATTTAAATACGAGAATAATGGTTGTTCTATTTATATGAGAGATATGTTTTATGGTCATGCCCTGTTGGTCAATGGTTTATTCTTAATGAATCTCGAACGTGATGTTACACATATTCATAGTGTGGATACCAAAAGCTGTAAAGTTGATAACGATAGTCCCACATACTTGTGGCACTGCCGCCTTGGTCACATTGGTGTCAAACGCATGAAGAAGCTCCATGCAGATGGACTTTTGGAGTCTCTTGATTACGAATCATTTGACACATGCGAACCATGCCTTATGGGCAAAATGACCAAGACTCCGTTCTCCGGAACAATGGAGCAAGCAACCAACTTATTGGAAATCATACATACTGATGTGTGCGGTCCAATGAGCGTTGAGGCTCGCGGAGGCTATCGTTATGTTCTCACTCTCACTAACGACTTGAGTAGATATGGGTATGTCTACTTGATGAAACACAAGTCTGAGACCTTTGAAAAGTTCAAGGAATTTCAGAATGAGGTAGAGAATCAGCATGACCGAAAATTAAAGTTCTTATGATCAGATCGTGGGGGAGAATATTTAAGTCACGAATTTGGTACGCACTTAATGAAATGTGGAATCGTTTCACAACTCACGCCGCCTGGAACACCTCAGCGTAACGGTGTGTCTGAACGTTGTAATCGCACTCTATTGGATATGGTGTGATCTATGATGTCACTCACCGATTTACCGCTATCATTTTGGGGATACGCTCTAGAGACAGCTACATTCACTTTAAATAGGGCACCATCTAAATCCGTTGAGACGACACCGTATGAATTATGGTTTGGGAAGAAACCTAAGCTATCGTTTCTAAAAGTTTGGGGATGCGGTGCTTATGTCAAGAAACTTCAACCTGAAAAGCTCGAACCCAAGTTGGTAAATGCGTCTTCATAGGATACCCTAAGGAAACCATTGGGTATACCTTCTACCTCAGATCCGAAGGCAAGATCTTTGTTGCCAAGAACGGGTCCTTTCTGGAGAAAGAGTTTCTCTCGAAAGAAGTAAGTGGGAGGAAAGTGGAACTTGATGAAGTACTACCTCTTGAACTGGAAAGTAGCGCAGCTCAGGAAGATGTTCCTGTGGTGCCTGCACCGAATAGAGAGGAAATTAATGATGATGATCAAGGTACTTCCGATCAAGTTACTACTGAACTTCGTAGGTCCATGAGGACACGTTCCACACTAGAGTGGTATGGCAACCCTGTCCTAGAAATCATGTTGTTAGACAACGGTGAACCTTCAAACTATGAAGAAGTAATGGCGGGCCCAGATTCCAACAAATGGCTTGAAGCCATGCAATCCGAGATAGGATCCATGTATGAAAACAAAGTATGGACTTTGACAGACTTGCCCGATGATCGGCGAGCGATAGAAAACAAATGGATCTTTAAGAAGAAGATGGATGCGGATGGTAATGTTACCATCTATAAAGCTTGACTTGTCGCTAAGGGTTATTGACAAGTTCAAGGGGTTGACCACGATGAGACTTTCTCTCCCATAGCGAAGCTGAAGTCCGTCTGAATCATGTTAGCAATTGCCGCATACTATGATTATGAGATATGGCAAATGGACGTCAAAACGGCTTTCCTTAATGGCCATCTTAAGGAAGAACTGTATATGATGCAGCCGGAAGGTTTTGTTGATCCTAAGAATGCTAACAAGGTATGCAAGCTCCAGCGCTCCATCTATGGGCTGGTGCAAGCATCTCGGAGTTGGAACATTCGCTTTAATGAAATGATCAAAGCGTTTGGGTTTCTGCAGACTTATGGAGAAGCCTGCGTTTACAAGAAAGTGAGTGGGAGATCTGTAGCATTTCTCATATTATATGTGGATGACATACTTCTGATGGGAAATGATATAGAACTTTTGGACAACATTAAGGCCAACTTGAATAAGTGTTTTTCAATGAAGGACCTTGGAGAAGCTGCTTACATATTAGGCATCAAGATCTATAGAGATAGATCGAGACGCCTAATAGGTCTTTCACAAAGCACATACCTTGATAAGATATTGAAGAAGTTCAATATGGATCAGTCCAAGAAGGGGTTCTTGCCTGTGTTGCAAGGTGTGAAATTGAGCTCGACTCAATGTCCGACCACGGCAGAAGATAGAGAAAAGATGAGTGTCGTCCCCTATGACTCGGCCATAGGGTCTATCATGTATGTCATGCTGTGTACCAGACCTGATGTAAACCTTGATGTAAGTTTGGTAGGAAGGTACCAAAGTAATCCCGGCATGGAACACTGGACAGCGGTCAAGAATATCCTGAAGTACCTGAAAAGGACTAGGATATGTTTCTCGTTTATGGAGGTGATGAAGAGCTCGTCGTAAAGGGTTACGTCGACGCTAGCTTCAACACAGATCTGGTTGACTCCAAGTCACAAACTGGATACGTGTATATTTTGAATGGAGGGGCAGTAAGCTGGTGCAGTTGCAAGCAAAGTGTCTTGGCGGGATCTACATGTGAAGCGGAGTACATGGCAGCCTCAGAGGCAGCGCATGAAGCAATTTGGATGAAGGAGTTCATCACCGACCTAGGAGTCATACCCAATGCATCGGGGCCAATCACTCTCTTCTGTGACAACACTGGAGCTATTGCCCTTGCCAAGGAGCCCAGGTTTCACAAGAAGACCAGGCACATCAAGCATCGCTTCAACTCCATTCGTGAAAATGTTCAAGATGGAGACATGGATATTTGCAAAGTGCATACGGATCTGAATGTCACAGATCCGTTGACTAAACCTCTTCCGCGAGAAAAACATGATCAACACCAGAGCTCTATGGGTGTTCGATTCATCACAATGTAACTAGATTATTGACTCTAGTGCAAGTGGGAGACTGTTGGAAATATGCCCTAGAGGCAATAATAAAATGATTATTATTATATTTCCTTGTTCATGATAATTGTCTATTATTCATGCTATAATTGTGTTATCCGGAAATCATAATACATGTGTGAATACATAGACCACAACATGTCCCTAGTAAGCCTCTAGTTAACTAGCTCGTTGATCAACAGTTAGTCATGGTTTCCTGACTATGGACATTGGATGTCATTGATAACGGGATCACATCATTAGGAGAATGATGTGATGGACAAGACCCAATCCTAAGCATAGCACAAGATCGTGTAGTTCGTTTTGCTAGAGCTTTTCCAATGTCAAGTATCATTTCCTTAGACCATGAGATCGTGTAACTCCCGGATGCCGTAGGAGTGCTTTGGGTGTACCAAACGTCACAACGTAAATGGGTGACTATAAAGGTATACTACAGGTATCCCTGAAAGTATCTGTTGGGTTGACACGGATCGAGACTGGGATTTGTCACTCTGTATGACGGAGAGGTATCTCTGGGCCCAATCGATAATGCATCATCATAATGAGCTCAAAGTGACCAATTGGTTGGTCACGGGATCATGCATTATGGTACGAGTAAAGTGACTTGCTGGTAACGAGATTGAATGAGGTATTGGGATACCGACGATCGAATCTCGGGCAAGTAACGTATCGATTGACAAAGGGAATTATATAAAGGATTACTTGAATCCTCGACATCATGGTTCATCCGATGAGATCATCGAGGAGCATGTGGGAGCCAACATGGGTATCCAGATCCCGCTGTTGGTTATTGACCGGAGAGACATCTCGGTCATGTCTGCATGTCTCCCGAACCCGTAGGGTCTACACACTTAAGGTTCGGTGACGCTAGGGTTGTAGAGATATAAGTATGCGGTAACCCGAAAGTTGTTCGGAGTCCCGGATGAGATCCCGAACGTCACGAGGAGTTCCGGAATGGTCCGGAGGTGAAGATTTGTATATAGGAAGTCCAGTTTCGGCCATCGGGAAAGTTTCGGGGGTCATCGGTATTGTATCGGGACCACCGGAAGGGTCCCGGGGGTCCACCAGGTGGGGCCACCTATCCCGCAGGGCCCCATGGGCTGAAGTGGGGAAGGGAACCAGCCCCTGGTGGGCTGGTGCGCCCCCCTTGGGCCTCCCCTGCGCCTAGGGTTGGAAACCCTAGGGGTGGGGGCGCCCCACTTGACTTGGGGGGCAAGTCCCCCCCTTTGCCCCCCCCCCTTGGGATCTCTAGGGGGCCGGCGCCCCCCCCCCCCAAGGCCCCTATATAAAGAGGGGGAGGGAGGACTGCGCACCCCTGCTCCTGGCGCCTCCCTCTCCCTCCGTGAAACCTCTCGCTGAGCTTGGCGAAGCCCTGCCGAGATCGCCGCTACTTCCACCACCACGCCGTCGTGCTGCTGGATCTCCATCAACCTCTCACTTCCCCTTGCTGGATCAAGAAGGAGGAGATGTCTTCCCCAACCGTACGTGTGTTGAACGAGGAGGTGCCGTCCGTTCAGCACTAGGATCTCCGGTGATTTGGATCACGACGAGTACGACTCCCTCAACCCCGTTCTCTTCAACACTTCCGCGCGTGATCTACAAGGGTATGTAGATGCACTCCTCTCTCTCGTTGCTAGATGACTCCATAGATTGATCTTGGTGAAGCGTAGAATTTTTTTATTTTCTGCAACGTTCCCCAACACCTCCACCAACGCCATGGCGCAGAATGATCATCTGCCACTAGTCTTCAAGTTTGATGAAGTCGACTCCGAGCCGGAGGAGATAGAAAATAAGGAGGAATGGGGCCTCATGGACATGGCCTAGAACGAGCTGGCCACGGCGATTGCTGTCCCCGCTCCCGTCCCAGCTCCCATCCTCGCGCCTGCGCCAGCGACCATCCCCGTAGCATTGACGGGCTGGTCGTCGAGCACTATCGCAGAGCTCGAAGCCGCAGGCGTCAGCGAGGTCTCCGCGGACCTGCGTGAGCTCGTGTAGATGCCCGCGCCCGTGCCCGTGCGTGCCCCTCCACCCACGGTGGCGTCGACCCACGTGCACTTGGCTGCACCCGCCGCGCCCGTGCCCGTGCCCGTGTGCACGCCTCCCTCAGCAGCAAGGGATGCGCTGCCGTCAACCGCTACCTCTCAACGGTGCCAGTTGTCGTCCTCCCGCGCCCCGCCCGTCGATCGCGCGATGGCATGATGTTTGATTTACAAGTGAAGAACATTTTGTGCTGCCTTGAAGACTTCAACAACGGCATCCCGGAGGATGACAACGACAACGACGGCGCAGCACGCCGCCTCCGCCGCCACTGGAAATAGTTTTTTGGGGTTTAATACTGTATCTCGAATTCTCGATCATATGAATATAAATTCGCAGTGTGACTGAATGAAAGATATGGTTTGAACGAACTTGCATTTTTCTCTCTTAATGTACAGACTTATCAAACGATTTTCTTCTAAAAAACGCCAATGGTTTTTAAATATAAAACACTCATCGCAAACATTTTATTTTGCATGACCCGTGTGCAACCACGTACAAACAATTGGGTAAGATTTGCATATCTGTCATTTTGGGTATGTTGCCATTTGTCAAACTGGAAAATTAGCATTTGTTTATCGAGTAACATTGCCATTTGTGAACCTTGTAACACTGCGATTTGTCAAAATATGCAGCTAAAAATCACTAGCACTATCTAATTTTTGCAACTAAAATCACTAGCACTATTCATATGGACACCTCTAGTAGGCGTGGACGCATATGCAAATGCACCATTGATTACATACAACAAGTCATCGCCCACAACGACAACGAGGATATACGTTGGATAATAGATCATTTCCAACAAAACATTCTAGCAAAGTTTTTCTCACACAACAAATAACAAAGCGACAAAATGAACTTCAGCTCAACCACTCGTCGGCGTTGGAAACGCTTGCTTTGAACCAAAAGTGATTCTCTGGGAAGGGCCAACTACTGTCAATCTCGAGACCAACGCAGGACTGATCATCCAGGCTGAAGTGGCCTATGTTAGGACACATATTGGGACGGTAGGGAAGCATAGCAATGTCCGAGGTATAGATACAATTACTTCTCATAAATGGTAGTAATGTGGTGTCAACAGCAGCTGGATCTGTAACACCCACGATGCGGCTATATCTCCCACGTGTCGAAGCACGACTTAGAGGCATAACCGCATTGTGGTTTTGTCGCAAGAAGGGTCATCTTCACACAATACCATGTAATGAACAAGAAAGGGATAAAGAGTTGGCTTACAATCGCCACTTCACACAATATATAAATACATTCATACCACATTCAAAGCACACACATAGTCCGACTACGGACGAAGACAAAAAAAAGAAGATAACCCAACTGCTAAATCCCCGATCGTCCCAACTGGGCTCCACTACTGATCAACATGAAATGAAACATAGCAACGACCAAGATCTGTGTTGAGCTCCCATCTGAGCTCGGTTTCATCACCTGCACTGGTATCATCGGCACCTACAACTGTTGTGATAGTATCTGGTGAGTCACGAGGACTCAGCAATCTCAAAACCCGCGAGATCAAGACTATTTAAGCTTATGGGTAGGAAGTGGTAATGAGGTGGAGTTGCAGCAAGCACTAAGCATATATGGTGGCTAACATACGCAAATAAGAGCGAGAAGAGAAGCAACGGAATGGTCGAGAAGCTAGAAGTGATCAAGAAGTGATCCCGAAACTACTTACGCACAATCATAACACCAAGACCTTAATCACTTCCCAGACTCCGCCGAAAAGAGACCATCACGGCTACACACGCGGTTGATGCTTTTTAATTAAGTCAAGTGTCAAGTTCTCTACAACAGGATATTAACAAATTCCCATCTGCCACATAACCGCGGGCACGGCACTCGAAAGTTTATACCCTACAGGGGTGTCCCAACTTAGCCCATCACAAGCTCTCACGGTCAACGAAGGATATTCCTTCTCCCAGGAAGACCCGATCAGTCTCAGAATCCCGGTTTACAAGACATTTCAACAATGGTAAAACAAGACCAGCAAAGCCGCCCGATGTACCGACAAATCCCGATAGGAGCTGCACATATCTCGTTCTCAGGGCACACCGGATGAGACATCCTACGAGTAAAACCAGCCCTCAAGTTTCCCCGAGGTGGCCCAGTAGTCTACTCGATTCGGACCAACACTCGAAGGAGCACTGGCCCGCGGGGTAAAATAAAGATGACCCTTGAGTCTGCAGAACCCAAGGGAAAAAGGCTTAGGTGGAAAATGTTAAAACCAAGGTTGGGCCTTGCTGGAGGAGTTTTATTCAAAGCAAACTGTCAAGGGGGTCCCATAAATCACCCAACCGCGTAAGGAACGCAAAATCAAGGAACATAACACCGGTATGACAGAAACTAGGGCAGCAAGAGTGGAACAAAACACCAGGCATAAGGCCGAGCCTTCCACCCTTTACCAAGTATATAGATGCATTAATTAAATAAGAGATATTGTGATATCCCAACATAATCATGTCCATCATGGAGCAATCTTCGACTTCTCCTGCAACTAACAACACTATAAGAGGGGCTGAGCAAAGCTGTAACATAGCCAAGCAATGGTTTGCTAGGAAGGGTGAAAAGGTTAGAGGCTGGCATGGCAATATGGGGGCATGGTAAACAAGTGATAGGTAGGACAGCATAGAGATAGAACGAAGCAACTAGCAAGCAAAGATAGAAGTGATATCGAGGGTAATGGACATCTTGCCTGAGATCCCGCAAGGAAGAAGAACGAGTCCGTGAAGAAGACAAACGGACGTAGTCGAACGAATCCTCACAACTCTAGAACAAAACCGAAGCTAACAAGAGAAGCAAACCGGAAAGAAGCAAACAACATGGTAAACACACAAGCATAAACATGTCATGATGCACAAACAAGTATGATGCATGTCCGGTTTAATGAGGCATGGCATGGCAATATGCACAAACAACACTACAAGTTAAGTGGAGCTCAATATGCAACGAGTTGCATATTGACGAAACACCACATCAATTATTTAGTTCTCTCTCGGTTAGGAACACAACAATATTACATGTTGTTATAAACATGGCAAGAGGTGAAGCATGAGCAAACCACCTATTTAGGCAAGTTTAAATGAGGCCGGAAACAACAAACAACAATTCCGGAAAATCCCCATATGTCATTTAGCAATATAATGCAAACACAATTTTAACCATTTTAAATGTTTTTATCATGATGCGGATGACATATACAAGTTTATGCAATTTTATGAAAATGTTGACATGAGCATGTTATGAAGCATTTAGTCACCATGGCGGAACAAAAGGGGTGCCACGGCAAAAACAACGGAAATGGTGCCACGGCAACATTCCGATGATCTGACAACTCGTCGAGATGCTGGTGCAAAAGAAGCAAGTGTGCGGATGTGCGGAACATGCAAAAGATGGGGAGTGATCCCGGATACCGGGTGTCCCACATGATGGTGGCATGGCAAAAGAGGGGCATCGCAAGCGACAATTCGATCACGGTGCAAACACGGGCATCTCATACAACACATGCATTCGACGGTCGTCTCGATGGTTATACCTTTGAAGCGTGCATTTTCGGAGCGGTTCGAGTTTGGAGCGGTGTAGAGGAAGTAGGCGTTCACGGGATGTCGTGGAAGTAGTGGTACACATTCGTTTCGGATAGGAACTTGACGAATCTGAGTAACTTGGGGTCGACGGCGAGGAACTCAGTGTTTCGATGCGGTGTAGAGGTACATGTTGATGGTCGTCGTGGTACTTGGCGTTTCGTACAGTACTCGGCCGAGCATCCGTGTGGTCTTGCCGGTGGTGTACTTGGTGAACCCACATAGTCGTACACAGGTAGAAGAGGAACTTGACGCATCCAAACGAAGCAACACAAAAGGCCTCAGGTCTTGGTGGTCAATAAAGGGAGGCGGGCGGCGAAGCAGCAGCAACGTGCCGGCACTGTACAGCCACGACGGACACCATGGCCGTGAGGAGGAGGGGCCCTGGCACGAGACCAGTAGCGGGCACGCGCGTGCAGGAAGGCGGTGAGGTCGACAACTTGCCCAAGTCGCGGTGGAGCGACAGGAACAGCGGTGGATGAGGAAACAGAGGGGAGGCGTCGCGTGGAGGAGAGTCGACGGGGCGGCGCTCGCTGGAGTCGGGGCCGAAGGGGACGGATCAAGGGGCTCCTCCCCTGACGGCGGAGCTGACGAGGCGGTGGAGCCGGGTAGACGAGGAGGCGCGCAAGGAGGTCCTGGCACGGTGGCGAGCTTGAGGTGGCTGATGACGGAGAGATGCAGGCACGAGCAGGAGGTTGGGCGCGCGGCGCTCGCGCGCAGAGGCGAAGGGGCCGCCGGAGTTGGTCGCACCGCAGCTCAGGGCGGAGAAACACATGCAGAAGGGAGCAGGGAGCGGCGAGCCATGGAGGTCGGCGGTGCCATGGTCGTGCGGGCAGACAAGCTCGCGAGGCCGCGGGGTGGTTGGCTTGAGGGGTCTCGCTCCTCTCTCTTTCTCTGCGGATGGCGGCACGAGCGAGGGAGACGGAGAGATCGAGAGGAGGGAGTGGCGGCGCAAGGGAGGAGAGCAGGGTGCAGGCTAGGGTTAGATCTGGTGGGGGCGCCGACTGGGCTTTGGGCTTAGGGGCCGGCTGGGCTGCAGGCTCTCTTCTCTCTCTCACTCTAAAGAAAATTAAAAAACAGAGATAAGAAAGAAAAGAATGGGAGGTTAGGGGAAGAAGTTGGACATGCGGATAATTTTCCCGGACCCACAAGAATGTGCTTGTTCCGAGAAAATAGAAAAGGCCAAGGTTGAAAGATGTAAATTCAAACTCATTTGAATTTCACTCAAATGGGTTTGAACTAGGACTTGGTTTTTGAAGTGTCCAAAAATGTTGAGATTTTTGGTGGAGCTCCAGAATATGATGAAAGAATATATGGCAAGGTTGGAGACCAAGAATTAAGGTAACAAAGGCATTGGGATAAATTGCATGTGTATTATGGTGATTTCCAAATTAAAGAAATATTTAATATAGCTCCCTAATATTGGGAGGATATGTTATAAAGAGAAGTCACCCTCTGGATTCCCTCGATTTAAATGGATCGAAGGTCCATACAATTTATTTAGATGAGTTGCAAAAATTAAATGACATGATGGCATGATGACATGATGCAATGCAACAAGCAAAATAAAACACACGGCAAAGCTCGGAATAGCTCGAAGTCTTCTAGGGCGCCGGGCTCGGGGCGTTACAGGATCGCCTTCCACCATCATTGGATAGTTTTGTCCAAGGAAGAGCGAGTTTCCTCCAAGACTTTCAGTACTGAACCAGGGAGAAGGTGTTGGCACTAGTACACTAGTATCCATCCCGAATACCCTGCAACGGATGTTGGAATAGGTCCAAAGAGTGCGACCATGCAAGACAACACCTGATTCCTTAGTAACATCAGCAGTGCCCTGTATACAGACAAGAAGAGGTGATCAGTCGGAATAAGTTGCCAGGCACCCTGAGTATATGGGTCCTGCTCGTCCTCATGCTCGTGATCATCAGCATCGTCATCTCCCCCTTGGTTATAAAAATTTTCAAGTATAGGTGGTGGAATGTCGTTCACAGGACCATGGAAATACAAGAAGGTTAATTAATTAGTAAAGGGAAACTAGCTAACCTGCATGCATGTGGATGAAACAATTATAATTACAGTGGAAGACAAATGTACCGAAAGCATGATGATTCCATGCAAAAACAGTGCCACGAGTGGTGGCAGCAAACACAAGACCCTCGTATTGAATTGCATCACAGTACTCATCCGTGTACAGAAATTGATTTTTGAGCAATATCCATTGAGGCGTGGAAGTAAGTAAGGCAACAAGCTTGTCGAAGATAGCAACAACTTCATAGTTCGTGTAATCCCAAGAGCGGTTCGGAACTCGACAAATTGCTATCTTCCATAGATGACAGTCACCATGATCGTATTTGAACTCACATAGAATACTGGTGTACTCAACCTCTGGGCAATCGTCAGAGATTTTTGGAAGTGGAACCCGGTGACGAGTGTACACATTCACAAGTTCCCACTTGCAATTGTACCCAATATAAACAATCCAATCTCCATTTGCGCCTGCCCAAGCCTTGCCCTCAAGTGATGGCATCTTAACAGCATATGTATCATTATCAAGTGGCATCAACTTGCACAAGGCGAGGCTTCCCTCGTCCTCACGTCAGTTAGCAGGGTCACGGCAAAGAAGATAGGGGAGATCAAACCGCTCCTGGACCCTTGGGTTCCTTGTAATGATGTTATTAGTTGAGTCGAGAATGGTCTTGAACGAACATGTCATGCTATCCGAGGGATGACGTCGCACCGATCAATGAGTTCCTCCACCACGTCATCTTTCAGATTGGGGCAAGAATAACAGTCATTTCTGGCATGTTCCCTCCATGGAGAAGATGATCGAACAATGGCAGAAGGAAGGGTAAATGCAAATGGAGGGAGAAAGAACGTGCGACATCAGTTTCAAATCGAGAGGCAAAGGCGAAGAGGTGATGGACGATTGCCACGGTACATGAAGAGGCGCTTGGGGAGTGAACGGTTGCCACAGAGGTCACACACTGACGACAAGGGACGAGTGAACCGCATGCGTATATCGCACACACCTTGATCTGGCTGACCATTTCTTTTGTGTTGCCTAATCACAAACAGTTCATCCGAGTGAACTGTATGTTGTATATCGCACACACCTTCACCTGGCTGCCCGTTTCTTTTGTGATGCCTAATCACAAACAGTTCATCCAAGTGAACCGTATGATGTGTATCGCACACGCCATCATATGGCTGCCCATTTCTTTTGTTCCTCCTCATCGCAAACAGTTAATTGAACTGAACCGTATGCCCTTCATCGCACATGCAACAAAAACCTGAACTGTGTTTGATGCATCCCTCATCGCAAATGTTTTATACATTTCTGACGGTTTTCATACAGCACCGTTTGTGATTATTGCATCGCACACAGTTTCTCGAAGGGTCTTTGATCGTAGTGTCGCATTAGCAGCATCCTGCAGTAGTGCCCTCTCGATGAGAGGATCGTTGGTGATGACGATGGCTTTGATTTCCCCCTCCGGGAGGGAAGTTTCCCCGGTAGAACAGCTCCGCTGGAGCCCTAGATTGCTTCTGCCCAGTGAGGGAGTCCTGGACTAGGGGGTGTCCGGACAGCCGGACTATCATCGTCGGCCGGACTCCAAGACTATGAAGATACAAGATTGAAGACTTCGTCCCGTGTCCGGATGGGACTTTCCTTGGCGTGGAAGGCAAGCTTGGCAATACGGATATGTAGATCTCCTACCATTGTAACCGACTCTGTGTAACCCTAGCCCTCCCAGTGTCTATATAAACCGGAGGGCTTTAGTCCGTAGGACGGACAACCATTACAACAATCATACCATAGGCTAGCTTCTAGGGTTTAGCCTCCTTGATCTTGTGGTAGATCCACTCTTGTACTACCCATATCATCAATATCAATCAAGCAGGAGTAGGGTTTTACCTCCATCGAGAGGGCCCGAACCTGGGTAAAAACATCGTGTCCCTTGTCTCCTGTTACCATCCGCCTAGACGCACAGTTCGGGACCCCCTACCCAAGATCCGCTGGTTTTGACACCGACATTGGTGCTTTCATTGAGAGTTCCTCTGTGTCGTCACCAATAGGCTTGATGGCTTCTTCAATCAACAACAACGCCGTTCAGGGTGAGATTTTTCTCCCCGGACAGATCTTCGTATTCGGCAGCTTCGCACTGCGGGCCAATTCACTTGGCCATCTGGAGCAGATCGAAAGCTACGCCCCTCGCCGTCGGGTCAGATTTGGAAGCCTAAATTTCACGGCGGATATCCACGGAGACTTGACCTTCGACGGATCCAAGCCGCAGCCGAGCGTGCCGCACTGTCACGATGGGCATGATCTAGCTCTGCCGCCGGACAGTACTTTGGAGGCCACACACGAATCCGCTCCGATCCATAGTCCGGAGCTGATTGCGTAGATCGAGGACGGGTGGCTGGACACCGCCTCGGGAGCTGCGACTTCCACGGTAATGGAGCCGAACACTGACCTCGTCCCTTATAAAGCTCGTGACTCCGAGGTGCCGGACTCCGAACCTCCTGCGCCCCTGCCAATCGAATCCGATTGGGCGCCGATCATGGAGTTCACCGCTGCGGACATCTTTCAGCACTCACCCTTTGGCGACATCCTAAATTTGCTAAAGCATCTCTCGCTATCCGGAGAGCCCTGGCCGGACTATGCCCAGGATGGTTGGGATTCAGACGACGAAGAAATTCAAAGCCCACCCACCACTCACTTTGTAGCCACTGTCGACGATCTAACCGACATGCTAGACTACGACTCCGAAGACATCGACGGTATGGACGACGATGCCGGAGAAGACCAAGAACCAGCGCCTACAGGGCACTGGAAGACCACCTCATCATATGACATATACATGGTGGACACCCCAAAAGATGGGGATGGCGAAGAAGCAGCGGAGGCAGATTCCTTAAAGAAATAGCCCAACTGCCGGCGTCAGCGGCGCCGCTCTAAAACCCGCCACAGTAAGAATGGAGATTCCGGCACAGGAGATAATAACACCCCAGAAAGTGCCGAAGACAATCCCCTCCTACAAGATTCAGCGCAGGAGGACGCAGAAGCAAGCCCTCACAAGAGAGCGGCAGACGAAGAGGTCGAGGATGATAATTACATACCTCCCTCCGGAGACGAGGCAAGCCTCGACGACGACGAATTCGTCGTGCCTGAGGATCCCGTCGAACAAGAGCGTTTCAAACGCAGGCTAATGGCCACAGCAAATAGCCTAAAGAAAAAGCAGCAGCAGCTTCAAGCTGATCAAGACCTGTTGGCCGACAGATGGACCGAGGTCCTCGCGGCCGAAGAGTATGAACTCGAACGCCCCTCCAAGAGCTACCCAAAACGCAAGTTGCTCCCCCGACTAGAGGAGGAAGCATATATACCTTCATCACCAGCGCACAATACAGCAGACCGACCACCCCGTGGTCGGGACAGAGAGGCACCTAGGCCCTCCACCAAGACTGTACCCCGACATCGCTCAAAAAGTACGAAGCCACGAGGGAACGCGCCGGACTTGCGGGACATATTGGAGGACAAAGCAAGACAATCCAGATCTATCTATGGATCACGAGGGCGCCCCACGACCCACGACAAATACCGTCGCGCTGGATACAACAACTCCGGCCGGGCCGAACACAGAAGACAACGCTCCTTTGAGCTACGTCGTGATATTGCTCAATACAGAGGCGCTTCACACCCGCTATGCTTCACAGACGAAGTAATGGATCATCAAATCCCTGAAGGGTTTAAACCCGTAAACATTGAATCCTACGATGGCACAACAGACCCCGTGGTTTGGATCGAAGATTATCTCCTTCATATCCATATGGCCCGCGGAGACGATCTCCACGCCATCAAATATCTCCCACTCAAGCTTAAAGGACCAGCTCGGCATTGGCTTAACAGCTTGCCCGCAGAGTCAATTGGGTGTTCGGAGGACCTGGAAGCCGCATTCCTCGACAACTTCCAGGGCACATATGTGCGACCACCAGACGCCGATGACCTAAGCCACATAATCCAGCAGCCAGACGAATCGGCCAGGCAATTCTGGACATGGTTCTTAACAAAGAAAAATCAAATCGTCGACTGTCTGGATGTAGAGGCCCTCGCAGCCTTCAAACATAACATCCGCGACGAGTGGCTAGCCCGGCACCTAGGACAGGAAAAGTCGAAATCCATGGCAGCCCTCACATCATTAATGACCCGCTTCTGTGCGGGAGAGGATAGCTGGCTAGCTCGCAGCAACAACCTTAGTAAAAATGCTGGCAGTCCGGATACTAAGGACCACAACGGCATGTCGCGTCGAAGCAAAAACAAACGCCGCGTTAACGGCGATAACAATGAGGATACGGCAGTCAACGCCGGATTCCGAGGCTCTAAACCCGTTCAGCGGAAGAAGCCATTTAAAAGAACCACTCCGGGTCCGTCCAATTTGGACCGAATACTCGACCGCTCTTGCCAGATACATGGCACCCCCGAAAAACCAGCTAACCACACCAACAGAGATTGTTGGGTATTCAAGCAGGCAGGCAAGTTAATTGCTGAAAACAATGACAAGGGGCTGCACAGCGATGACGAGGAAGAGACCCGGCCGCCGAACAGTAGAGGACAAAAGGGCTTCCCCCCACAAGTGCGGACGGTAAACATGATATACGCAACTCACATACCCAAGAGGGAGCGGAAGCGTGCATTGAGGGACGTATATGCGATGGAGCCAGTCGCCTCGAAGTTCAATCCATGGTCCTCTTGCCCGATCACTTTCGATCGAAGAGACCATCCGACCAGTATCCGCCATGGCGGATTCGCCGCATTGGTTTTAGACCCAATTGTCGATGGATTTCACCTCACAAGAGTCCTGGTGGACGGCGGCAGTAGCCTGAACCTGCTTTATCAGGATACAGTGCGCAAGATGGGCATAGACCCCTCAAGGATTAAACCTACAAAGACGACCTTCAAAGGCGTCATACCAGGTGTTGAGGCCAATTGTACAGGCTCAGTCACACTGGAAGTGGTCTTCAGATCCCCGGATAATTTCCGAAGCGAGGAGTTAATCTTCGACATAGTTCCGTTCCGCAGCGGCTATCACGCCCTGCTCGGACGAACCGCGTTCGCAAAGTTCAACGCGGTGCCGCATTATGCATACCTCAAGCTCAAGATGCCAGGCCCTCGTGGAGTCATCACGGTTAATGGAAATACGGAACGCTCCCGCCGAACGGAGGAACATACAGCGGCTCTCGCGGCAGAAGTTCAGAGCAGCCTTCTAAGGCAATTTTCGAGTCCGGCCGTTAAACGACCGAACACGGACAAACGCGCCCAGAGCAATATCAATCAAGACCACCTGGCACATTCCGAGCACGCGTAGCAATGCGGCCCCAACCCCAGCCCTCACAAGATTGCAAGACCAGCCCCCCGCGTACATCATTACGCTTTGTAGATACCATGGGCATAGGGGGAGGGGCACGACCACAATAGACCCAGAGTGCGGCTCGACCACACCAGGGGCTCCCAAGTGTGTCGCTCTTTTTATTTTTATTTTCCTTCTTTTTATACACAGGACTCCGTTCACCAGAGGCCTTGTCCGGCGGCGAAACCGCCGAACTCACGATGCAACGGCCAGGGAGGGAAAAAGGCTGCGACGAACACTCAGGTGGTCTCCATTACGAGCATTAAATTTGATTATACACACCAGTCCGCAGCCCACCCCTGGAGGGGGACATGTTTTAATTAGTCCAATCCCTTGCTTACCACACTATTTGTATCATTCCGCACTCATAGCAGAATTCCTTAAATAAATAATGCAGCACTTTTTGCCTATAATTGCATTACTTTACATATATGTTCATTAATGACATCTTGCACCCGTATATTTTGGTACGGCCGAATATACCAGGGGCTTATGTTCCCCGCATTATGGTGTGATAAGTCCGAACACTTTCACAAGTGCGGCACCCCGAACTTATAGCATTATATGAATCGGCTCCGAATCATGTCTTGGGTCAATAGTTGGGTTTGCCCGGCTCCCATGTTTTGGTACCTTACGTTCCGTTCCATCGGCTAAGGTAGCACTGGGAGAACCACTGCGATTGCGCCCCGGTTGAGCTGGGCGAGCGCCTCAGTAGAGAAAGCTAAAACTGACTGGCATGATAAGGCGAGAGACTGGTCATTGTTTGAGAGGTCTTTTCGAGTCCCTAAAGACTTATGCCGTTTCGAGCGAAGAACCGGATAATGTCCGGCCAAGGCGTGGATAGCGCCCCGAACTCGGTCTTCCGAATACTAGGGGCTTCGCCGAAATTTAAAATTATAGAATTCTATGGCTAAGTGAGAGTGTTCAAGCATTATAAGTCCGGTTGCCTTGTTCGTTGTGTTGAGCGCCTCCCTAGATGGACCCAAAAATGGGAACAAGAGTGCTCAAGTTTATCCCGAACACCCCAGCACTAGTGGCATGGGGGCTGAAGCCGACGACTTGGCATCTCTCAGATTTTATAAACGGCCGCACAGAAGGTAATATTTTAAATCAAACAAGTGTTGCTTAGCGCATATGAACAAAGTTTTCAGCGCACAGGATAACACATAGCGAGTTTACTCAATAATTACATCTCTGGGGCACTCATCCGCAATCTTGCGGGCACCCTTCAGGACAGTCTTATAGTACATCTCGGGCGTACGATACTCCTTGCCCGCTGGCGGCGCATTAGTGATAAGCCTCTCCGCATCCAGCCTGCCCCAGTGCACCTTTGCGCGGGCAAGGGCCCGACGAGCACCTTCAATACAGGCGGAGCGCTTGATGACCTCCACCCAGGGGCACGCATCCACCAGCCGCCGCACGAGGCCGAAGTAGCTTCCAGGCATGGCCTCTCCAGGCCACAGCCGGACTATGAGGCCCTTCATGGCCTGCTCGGCTACCTTGTGGAGCTCGACCAGCTGCTTCAGCTGGTCGCTAGGGGGCACCAGATTGCCCGCCTCAGCGTACTGAGACCAGAAGACCTTCTCCATTGAGCTCCCCTCCTTGGCTCGGTAGAATGCGACAGCATCGGACACACTGCGAGGCAGATCTACAAACGCCCCTGTAGAGCTCCGAATTCGGGTAAGTGTCAGGTAGTTTACATTAACATGCTTGCTTTGCATGAAAAATGCCTTACCCGCCGCTATTTTCTTCACATCCTCAACCTCCTGAAGGGCCTTATGGGCCTCAGCCTTGGCGGCTTTGGCACTTTCGAGAGCCGAGGCAAGCTCGGACTCTCGAGCCTTCGAGTCGCGCTCCAAACTCTCATGCTTTTCCATGAGAGCTTGGAGCTCTTGCCGCACCTCCGCCACCCGCGCCTCCTGCTTCTCTCGCTCTGCCCGTTCCGCGGCCGCCGTTCGGCCGCGGACACAGCCTCCTTCAGGGCTGCCACCTCGTTCGTGGCCCCTGCAGTACCCACGTTATCCTTGTTATTTTTATTGCAACCTAAATCCTTTTCTATAAGGTAACTATTCAAAGTGGTGTTACTCACCTTCTTTGTCCTCGAGCTGCTTCTTGGCACGGCCGAGCTCTTGCTCGGACCGCTCGAGGTCCTGCTTTAAAGCACTGACCTCCGCAGTCAGTGCGGCAGAGGTCAGCAGTGCAGCCTGCAAACCCATATTGACATAATTTTTAGCAACCCTGCGTATATCTTTTTAGATCCTCAGTCCGGCTTTTCTTTCCGAACACCGAACCGAGCATCAGGGGCTACTGTCTATGCGGTATTACATCACATAATTTTAACTTCTTACCTCAAAGCCTGTTAGAAGGCTACTGCAGGCTTCGGTCAGCCCGCTCTTGGCGAGCTGAATCTTCTGAATCACCGCACTCATAATAGTGCGGCGTTCTTCCTCGATGGAAGCGCCTTTGAGCGCCTCCAACAAGTTGTCCGGCGCCTCCGGTTGGACGGGGGCCGCCGGCGTCACAGTCTTGCCCTTCTTGCAAAGGGGCCGCCTGCCGGACTCCGGAACCACTGCGGGTTCCGGCGTGGAGTCCGGTGCAAAGTCCGGGAGGCTGCCTTGCGGCGCCTCCGGAGCCTCCTCCTGATGGGTCCCTTCCCGGGATCCCACCTCGGCGTCCTCAGCGGCGCGAGGGGTGGAGGCAGTCGGGATGGAATCTACATCTGACGGAGCCAACGACCCGCTCGACGAAGCGGGGAGATCATCATCGGCCGGACTGCAGGCAGAGTGCGGCATTAGAAGGACACTATGTGACACAAAAGAGAAATTATAAATCATTCAGGAATCCGGATACTTACGATCTTGCCGGAGGCCTGGCCATTGAGGGCCACTCTTCATCGCCAACGTTGGCGTTGGCGGAGCTGTCCGGGGGAATAGTTCTTCCCCTCTTGGACCCTTCGGCCTCCCCTATTGGGGAGGCCTTCCTCTTCCTCTCTCCCTCCTCTGGGAGAGAGTCCTCTTTCTCCTCCTCGTCTTCGGGGGAGGAGTCCGCCTTGGAGCCATCGGACGATGAGTCCGATATCACCTGGCGCCGGGAACTTCTTCGAGTTCCCGTGGCCTTCTTCTTGGCCTTCTTCTCCGGCACCACATAGAGTGCCGGGACCAGCAGCCCCGTTAAGCGGGCATCCGTTGGGTCTTCGGGAAGGGGAGCCAGACAGTCTACCTGTCCGGATGTCCTCTGCTAGTCCTGTCAAAGGCATTGGGAGTTTTAGATCCCACATAGAGTCAAACTATGAAATAAAACAACTGTCCCATAGAGGATAACGAAGCTTACCTCACCGGCCGGGCGCTTGGTGCTGAATCCGTGATCCTCAGTCGCGGACGCGGGGGCTTCTCCGCCCTTGAACAGCACCCTCCAGACGGCTTCATACATCGTGTCGAAGAGCCCGCTCAGAGTCCGGTGCTGTGCCGGATCAAACTCCCACAGATTGAAGGCCCGTTGTTGGCAGGGGAGGATCCGGCGGATGAGCATGACCTGGACCACATTGACAAGCCTAAGCTTCTTGTTCACCAGGGTCTGAAGACAGGACTGGAGTCCTGTCAGCTCCTCCGAACTGCCCCATAGCAAGCCCTTCTCTTTCCAGGAGGTGAGCTGCATAGGGATACCAGATCTGAACTCGAGGGCCGCCGCCCACTTAGGGTTGTGTGGCTCGGTGATGTAGAACCACCCCGATTGCCACCCCTTGACGGACTCCACAAAGGCCCCTTCGAGCCAGATGACGTTGGGCATCTTGCCCAACATGGCGCCTCCGCACTCTGCTTGAGTGCCCTTCACCACCTTCGGCTTGACGTTGAAGGTCTTGAGCCACAAGCCAAAGTGGGGTGGATGCAGAGGAAGGCCTCACACACGACGATAAACGCCGAGATGTTGAGGATGAAGTTTGGCGCCAGATCGTGGAAATCCAGGCCGTAATAGTACATAAGCCCTCGGACAAAGGGATGCAATGGGAAGCCCAGTCCGCGGAGGAAGTGGGGAAGGAATACGACCCTCTCATGAGGCCTGGGGTGGGGATGAGCTACCCCTTGTCGGGCAGCCGGTGCGCGATGTCGCCGGAAAGGTATCCGGCGCTGCGCAGTTTTGCGATGTGCTCCTCCGTCACGGAGGAGGCCGGCCATTTGCCTCCCGCTCCGGACATGGTCGGAGAAGGTCGAGACGAGATGCACGGACTTGGGCGCTGGAGCTCGAGAGTGCGCGGAGATGGATAAGCAAAGGAGGAAGAAGGCGTAGGTAAAAAGGGTGGATCCTTATCCCCTTATATATGGGCGGACGAAAACTATGCGTCCCCACCGGCCTGGTAAAACTCGCTTATCTCCCAAGCACCACCATCAATGGCGCGGTTGGGTTACCCACGTCCGTATTGATGAGAATCCCGGAATAAGGGGAACACGATCTCTGCTTCGACAAGACGTGCCAAGGAAACCGCTTCGCTAAACGCGCTGAGGTGGTATAATAAAAAATGATTCAAGTAAAGGCTTGGTAGTGGCGTGACGTCATGCTACAAGATACGTCAGCAGATTGAACTTGTGTACATATTATTCTCTCTACGGTGGAATGTGGAATTATTTTGCAGAGCCGGACACTATCCTGGTGTTCACAATCTTCTATGAATTATTCAGAGGAGGAACCCGCCTTGCAATGCCGAACTATATAAGCGCCGGACTCATCATCATTGAAGCGTGGTTCAGGGGCTACTGAGGGAGTCCTGGACTAGGGGGTGTCCGGACAGCCGGACTATCATCGTCGGCCGGACTCCAAGACTATGAAGATACAAGATTGAAGACTTCGTCCCGTGTCCGGATGGGACTTTCCTTGGCATGGAAGGCAAGCTTGGCAATACGGATATGTAGATCTCCTACCATTGTAACCGACTCTGTGTAACCCTAGCCCTCCCCGATGTCTATATAAACCAGAGGGCTTTAGTCCGTAGGACGGACAACCATTACAACAATCATACCATAGGCTAGCTTCTAGGGTTTAGCCTCCTTGATCTCGTGGTAGATCCACTCTTGTACTACCCATATCATCAATATCAATCAAGCAGGAGTAGGGTTTTACCTCCATCGAGAGGGCCCGAACCTGGGCAAAAACATCGTGTCCCTTGTCTCCTGTTACCATCCGCCTAGACGCATAGTTCGGAACCCCCTACCCGAGATCCGCCGGTTTTGACACCGACACCCAGGTTCCGCCTCGAGACAGCGGCGCTTCGTCCCGAAAGCTTCCTTATGATTTTTTCTAGGTCAAAACTCTCCATATAGCAGAAGATGGGCACCAGAGACCTGACAGGGGGGCCACAAGCCCTAGGGGCGCGCCCCCAGGCTTGTGGCCTCCTTGTGGGTCCCCTCTGGTATTTTCTTCGCCCAATATTTTTTATATATTCCAAAATAATTCTCCGTAAATTTTTAGGACTTTTGGAGTTTTGTAGAATAGGTCTCTCAGATTTGCTCCTTTTTGGTCCAGAATTCCAGCTGTCGGCATTCTCCCTCTTTGTGTAAACCTTGTAAAATAAGAGAGAAAAGGCATAAGTATTGCACCATAATGTGTAATAACAGCCCATAATGCAATAAATATCAATATAAAAGCATGATGCAAAATGGACGTATCACACCGCTCCATCGCACCACAACGCAAATCGCTTAGCAATGCGGTGTCGAGCCCCCAAGTGAATAAGTGGCTTCCACTAAGCATGTGGCAGCCCACTGGAAGAGAGATTACTCTCATATGACACCCGTCCAGAAGCATGTCAAACAGATAAGTAGAAGATGATTAAGCAGCACGACAGGCTTACCAGGCTTCACCCTCAGCACGACACCTAGCAATGCATTTGATGCACTTTGTCCTAACTGCCGGAGTTAGGTATGATGGCACTGTTTGCTATCTAGTCACTAGATAAAGACTATTTTGCTACTATGGCAACCCCTTAAGCTATAAAAGGAGGTCCAAGGCAACCAAGCAAAGGGTTCGGACCCTTGCACACTTGTACGCGCGTAGCAGCTCTTCCCGAGGCCACCTTGCCGGGTTTGAGCGTTGTGTGTTCATTGTGTTCCTCCATCCAATCCACCAAAGCAGGAGTAGGGTTTTACGCTTTCCAGCGGCCCGAACCTGGGTAAAAACACCCAGTGTCACCACTGTCATGTTCTTTCATGGCCTCCGCTCTTTGTGCAACGTGATCTTCCCCCTTGCCGAACCACAAAGGGGCCGATGGCCCCATAGGTGATCGTGTTCTCCCACAACACCAGTGCATCGGGTCCAATGAAAATCTTTTTGAAAACACTGGAGCAATTGCCTTAGCGAAGGAATCCAAGTTTCACAAGAGAGCCAAGCACATCAAGAGACGCTTCAATTGCATTCGTGAAAAGGTCAAGGATGGAGAAATAGAAATTTGCAAAATACATACGGATCTGAATGTAGTAGACCCGTTGACTAAGCCTCTTTCGCGAGCAAAACATGATCAACACCAAGACTCCATGGGTGTTAGATTCATTACAATGTAATATTGACTTTAGTGCAAGTGGGGGGCTGATGGAAATATGCCCTAGAGGCAATAATAAAGTTGTTATTATTATATTTCCTTATTCATGATAAAGGTTTATTATTCATGCTAGAATTGTGCTACGTCTTGAGCTTGCGTTGGTTTTCCTTGAAGAAGAAAGGGTGATGCAGCAATAGTAGCGTAAGTATTTCCCTCAATTTTTGAGAACCAAGGTACCAATCCAGTAGGAGGCTCCTCAAAAGTCCCACGCACCTACACAAACAAACAAAGAACTCACAACCAACGCGATAAAGGGGTTGTCAATCCCTTCACAGCCACTTGCAAAAGTGAGATCTGATAGAGATAGTATGATCAGATAAATATATTTTTGGTATTTTATAATATAGATTGGAAAAGTAAAGATGCAAATAAAAGTAGATTGAAAGCTTATATGATAAAAGATAGACCCGGGGCCATAGGTTTCACTAGTGGCTTCTCTCAAGATAGCATAAGTATTACGGTGGGTGAACAAATTACTGTCGAGCAATTGATAGAAAAGCGAATAATTATGAGATTATCTAGGCATGATCATGTATATAGGCATCACGTCCGCGAGAAGTAGACCGAATCCTGCCTGCATCTACTACTATTACTCCACACATCGATCGCTATCCAGCATGCATCTAGAGTATTAAGTTCATAAGAACAGAGTAACGCATTAAGAAAGATGACATGATGTAGAGGGATAAACTCAAGCAATATGATATAAACCCCATCTTTTTATCCTCGATGGCAACAATACAATACGTGCCTTCCAATCCCTGCTGTCACTGGGTAAGGACACCGCAAGATTGAACCCAAAGCTAAGCACTTCTCCCATGGCAAGAAAGATCAATCTAGTAGGCCAAACCAAACTGATAATTCAAAGAGACTTGCAAAGATAACTCAATCATACATAAAAGAATTCAGAGAAGATTCAAATATTTCTCATAGATAAACTTGATCATAAACCCACAATTCAACGGATCTCGACAAATACACCGCAAAAAGAGTTACATCGAATAGATCTCCACAAGAGAGGGGGAGAACATGGTATTGAGATCCAGAAAGAGAGAATAAGCCATCTAGCTAATAACTATGGACCCGAAGGTCTGTGGTAAACTACTCACAACTCATCAGAGGGGCTATGGTGTTGATGTAGAAGCCCTCCATTGTCGATTCCCCCTCCGGCGGAGCACCGAAGAAGGATCCAAGATGGGATCTCGTGGATACACAAGGGTACGGCGGTGGAAATTGTTTTTTGTTGGCTCCCTGGATGTTTTTGGGGTACGTGGGTATATATAGGAGGAAGAAGTAGGTCGGTGGCCGCCCGAGGGGCCCACGAGACAGGGGGCGCACCCAGATGGGGTGGGCGTGCCCTCCTATCTCGTGGCTGCTTCTTGGCTTGCACTCCAAGTCCTCTGGATCATGTTCATTCCAAAAATCACGCTCCTGAAGGTTTCATTCCGTTTGGACTCTGTTCGATATTCCTTTTCTTCAAAATAGTGAAATAGGCAAAAAAACAGCAATACGGGCTAGCGGTTAGTAGGTTAGTCCCAAAAATGATAAAATGTGTAAAATAAAGCCTATAAACATCCAAAAGGGGTAATATAATAGCATGGAACAAACAAAAATTATAGATACGTTGGAGACGTATCAAGCATCCCCAAGCTTAATTCCTACTCGTCCTCGAGTAGGTAAATGATAAAAAATTAAAAACAGAATTTTTGATGTGGAATGCTACCTAGCATAATTCTCAATGTAATTTTCTTTATTGTGGCATGAATGTTCAGATCCAAATGGTTCAAAATAAAAGTTCATATTGACAAAAGAAATAGTAATACTTCAAGCATACTAATCGAAGTAATCATGTCTTCTCAAAATAACATGGCTAAAGAAAGTTCATCCCTACAAAATCATATATTTAGGCTATGCTTCATTTTCATCACACAAAAATGTTCCCAAATTCTACACCCCTGATGACAAGCCAAGCAATTGTTTCGTACTTAAATAATCTCAAACTTTTTCAACCTTCATGCAAAACATGAGCATGAGCCATGGATATAGCACTATGGGTGGAATAGAATATGATGATGGGGATTGTGTGGAGAAGACAAAAAAGGGAGAGTCTCACATTGACGAGGATAATCAACGGGCTATGGAGATGCCCATCAATTGATGTCAACATGAGGAGTAGGGATTGCCATGCAATGGATGCACTAGAGCTATAAATGAATGAAAGCTCAACAAAAGAAAACTAGTGGGTGTGCATCCAACTTGCTTGCTCACGAAGACCTAGGGCATTTGAGGAAGCCCATCGTAGGAATATACAAGCCAAGTTTTATAATGAAAAATTCCCACTAGCATATGAAAGTGACAACATATGAGACTCACTATATGAAAAACATGGTGCTACTTTGAAGCACAATATATGAGACTCGCTATATGAAGGGCATAGCGCTACTTTGAAGCACAAGTGTGGAAAAAGAGATAGTAACATTGCCCCTTTCATTTATTTTATTTTTTTCTTTTTTTCTTTTTTTTCTTTTCTTTCTTATTTTTTTCTTTGTCCTTTCTTTTTTTCTTTTCTTTTTGGCCTTTCTTTTTTTCTTTGGGACAATGCTCTAATAATGATGATCATCACACTTTTATTGATTACAACATATGAATTACAACTCGAAACTAGAACAAGATATGACTATATGAATGCCTCCGGCGGTGTACCGGGATGGTGCAATGAATCAAGAGTGGTATGTATGAAAAATTATGCATGGTGGCTTTGCCACAAATACGATGTCAACTACATGATCATGCAATGGCAATATGACAAAAGTAATGTATGTCATGATAATAAACGGAACGGTGGAAAGTTGCATGGCAATATATCTCGGAATGGCTATGGAAATGCCATAATAGGTAGGTATGGTGGCTGTTTTGAGGAAGATATAAGGAGGTTTATGTGTGATAGAGCATATCGTATCACGGGGTTTGGATGCACCGGCGAAGTTTGCACCAACTCTCAAGGTGAGAAAGGGCAATGCACGGTACCGAAGAGGCTAGCAATGGTGGAAAAGTAAAAGTGTGTATAATCCATGGACTCAACATTAGTCAAAAGAACTCATATACTTAATGCAAAAATTTAGAAGTCATCAAAAACCAAGCACTACGCGCATGCTCCTAGAGGGATAGATTGGTAGGAAAAGACCATCGCTCGTCCCCGACCGCCACTCATAAGGATGCACAATCCAAGTACACTCTATGTTTCAAATTTGTTACACAACTTTAACCATACGTGCATGCTACGGGACTTGCTAACTTCAACACAAGCATTCTTTAAATTCATAATCACCCAACTAGCATGACTTTAATATCACTACCTCCATATCTCAAAACAATTATCAAGTATCAAATTGATCATAGCATCCAATTCACTTCCTATGATAGTTTTTATTATACCCAACTTGGATGCCTACCATTCTAGGACCAATTTATAACCATAGAAAATACCATGTTGTTCTAAGAGAATCTCAAAAATAATATAAGTGAAGCATGAGAGACTAGCAATTTCTACAAACTTAAGCCACCGTCGTGCTCTAAAAGATATAAGTGAAGCACTAGAGCAAAAACTATCTAGCTCAAAAGATACAAGTGAAGCACATAGAGTATTCTAATAAATTTCAATCAAGTGGGTTTCTCCCAAAAGGTGTGTACAGCAAGGATTATTGTGGAAAACTAAAAAGAAAATACTAATATCATACACGACTTTCCAAGCAAAACACATATCATGTGGCGAATAAAAATATAGCTCCAAGTAAAGTTACCAATGAACGAATACGAAAGAGGGGATGCCTTCCCGGGCATCCCCAAGCTTAGGCTTTTGGCTATTCTTGAATATATTGGGGTGCCATGGGCATCCCCAAGCTTAGGCTTTTGCCACTCCTTATTCCATAGTCCATCGAATCTTTACCCAAAACTTGAAAACTTCACAACACAAAACTCAATAGGAAATCTCATAAGCTCCGTTAGTGAAAGAAAACAAAACCACCACATAAGGTACTGTAATGAACTCATTCTTTATTTATTTTGGTGTTAAACCTACTGTATTCCAAGTTCTCCATGGTTCATACCACTTAATACTAGCCATAGATGCATCAAAATAAGCAAACAACACACGAAAAGCAGAATCTGTCAAAAACAGAACAGTCTGTAGAAATTTGTAACTAACGCAAACTTCTGGAACTCTAAAACTCCTACAAAAATAGGACGTCCTGAAAAATTTATCTATTGATCATCAGCAAAAATAATAAACGCAAAATCACGTGCCTGTGATTTAACAAAACTAATTTCGTGCGTGCAAAGTTTCTGTTTTTCAGCAGAATCAAATTAACTATCATCATAGGTTATCCTATAGGTTCTACTTGGCACAAACACTAATTAAAACATAAAAACACATCTAAACAGAAAGTAGATGCAAAATTTATTACTAAATAGAAACAAAAACAAAAAACACAAATAAAATTGGGTTGCCTCCCAACTAGCGCTATCGTTCAACGCCCCTAGCTAGGCATAAAAGCGAAGGTAGATCTAAGTAGTGCCATCTTTGGCATTCATAAGTAGCCCGCATGATAGATTCATAAGGTAATTTAACTTTCTTTCTTGGAAAGTGCTCCATGCCTTTCATTACTGGAAATTGGAATCTAATATTCCCTTCCTTCATATCAAAAATTGCGCCAATCGTTCTAAGGAAAGGTCTACCAAGAATAATAGGGCAAGAAAGATTGCAATCCATATCAAGAACGATAAAATCCACGGGCACCAAATTTCTATTTGCAAAAATGAGAACATCATTGGTCCTTCCCATTGGCTTTTTAATGGTGGAATCCGCAAGGTGCAAATTTAAAGAGTAATCATCAAGATCATGGAAACCTAGAATATCACATAAAGTTTTTGAAATCATGGAACACTAGCACCCAAATCACACAAAGCAAAACACTCATGATCTTTAATTTTAATCTTTATAGTAGGTTCCCACTCATCATTAAGTTTTCTAGGTATAGAAACTTCCAAATTAAGTTTTTCATCATAAGATTGCATCAAGGCATCAACGATATGTTTGGTAAAAGCTTTATTTTGACTATAAGCATGAGGAGAATTAACAACGGATTGCAACAAGGAAATACAACCTTCTAAAGAACAATTATCCTAATCAAATTCCTTGAAATCTGAGATAGTGGGTTCAATGCTATTTAAAGTCATGACCTCTCCGGTCCCACTTTTACCAAATTTAGCATCAAGATCTAAAAACTCTGAATTATTGGGATGCCTTCTAACTAAAGTTGACTCATCTCCAGTCCCATTATTATTAAGATTCATATTGCAGAACAAAGATCTAATAGGGGACACATCAATAACTTTAAGATCTTCATCATTATTTTCATGGAAACTAGAAGAACACGCCTTTACAAAGCAATCTTTCTTAGCACGCAATCTAGCGGTTCTTTCTTTGCACTCATCAATGGAAATTCTCATTGCTTTGAGAGACTCATTGATATCATGCTTAGGAGGAGTAGATCTAAGTTTAAGAGAATCAACATCAAGCGAAAGTCTATCAACGTTCCTAGCCAAATCATCAACTTTGAGCAATTTTTCTTCAAGCAAAGCATTAAAATTCTTTTGAGAGATCATAAATTCTTTCACGCTACTCTCAAAATCAGAGAGCGTCTTATTAAAATTACCATAAGAATATTGTAGGAATTTCCATAATTATTAGAGGAATTACTAGGGAACGGTCTAGAATTAAAGTTTCCTCTATAAGCATTGTTTCCAAAACTATTCCTACCAACAAAATTCACATCCATGGATTCATTACTATTATCAATCAAAGTAGACAAAGTCATATCATTGGGATCAAGAGGAGTATTTTTAGTAGCAAACAACTTCATAAGTTCATCCATCTTTCCACTCAAAACATTGATTTCTTCTATAGCATGCACTTTTTTACTAGAAGATCTTTCGGTGTGCCATTGAGAATAATTTGCCATAATATTATCAAGAAGTTCTGTAGCATCTCCTAACGTGATTTCCATAAACGTGCCTCCCGCGAACGAATCTAAAAGATTTCTAGAAGCAAAGTTCAAACCGGCATAAAAATTTTGTATGATCATCTGTAAGTGCATCTAGTGCCCCTTAGTGATTTTGGTGTATTGAAGACTTATAGGTTAAGGGACTAATGTGTTTATGAGTGTACACAGGTCTATAAGTCTATGAGGAATTTGATATTTACAGAGAAATTCGACCCCTAAAAATGAATATCTTCGACTAAAGATTTTGGTATTCCTGAAGACTTTCATGAAGACTTTGAAAGTGAAGAAATTGGTGTGTCCGTGAAGACTTGATATTCATGCGAGGAATATGAAGCTTGAAGACTTTCGTTTTCATAGTTTTGTTTTTCTCTTTCTTGAGTCATAGGAAACACCGTACTGTTAAAGGGGTCGAGGAAATACTAAGGAAAAATTTCCATGTGATGCTCAACTCAAAATCCTACACCTACCAATCCCTTCGAGTGAAGCCTTTGGAAATCTCATACAGTTCAGTCAATTTCTTCAGTGACAGAGACGAAGTTCTTCTGGTCGCTGAGGAATTTGTTCTGACTGAGGAGTTAGGAATTCGCCAGTGCGGATTGCCTACACAGTGAGGAACATGATAGCCCTGAGGAATTTGAGAGTCAAATTTCCGACCGTTGTTGTGCTTTGTGCCAGCTGTCCCAAAATATCTTGTCCACATAACGGTCATATCATTGAAGGGCATTTATGTCTTATCATGTCGGGCTGCTCCCTAGGCTATAAATAGCCGCCCCCTACAACCACTAGTTGGTTGGCTGCTCCGAGAGAAACTGACACTTGTCATTTGAGAGCAACCCATCCTCCGAGGACTTTGAGTGAAAATCATCGAGTGACGAAAATCCAAACCCAAACACCCACAAACCCAAAGTGATTGAGCATCACTGAAGAGATTGATCCTGCGTGGATCCGACGCTTGTTACCTTTGAAGACTGTGCTTCTTCCAGACGGTTAGGCGTCATGGTCTAGAGCATCCAAGAGGAATTGTGGATCGCCGAGTGACCAAAGTCTGTGAAGGTTTGGAAGTCGCCTGAAGACTTACCACGAGTGATTGGACGAGGTCTGTGTGACCTTAGTTCAAGGAGAATACGGTGAGGACTTGGTGTCCTGAGCTGCGTGCTCAGTGACTGGGTGTCCGGGACTGTGTGTCCTCGAGTTTAAATACTCAGCCGCTCCAACCAGACGTACAACTAAGACAGTAGTTGGAACTGGTCTACCAAATCATTGTCTTCACCAACCCTACTAGTTCTATTTCCTCAACTCTTCCATTTCCTCATTACTATGTTAAGTAGTTGTTCATATCTGTGTTTGAACACTTTGACTGAAGACTTTCTCAATTTCCTCAGTTCAATTTCTTCAGTCTGTTTGTCTTCACCTTGTGTTATCCTATGTTTACGCTTTCTGTACTCTGTGATTGTCTTCATTTCATCATGATGACTGTGCATGTCTTCTGTTATGCTTACTTCTGAGTACTTATTCCGCTGCAAGTAGTTCTTCGCTAAGGAATTTCCTCACCGGCAAATTCCTCAGTGAAGAATTCATAAAAATCGCCTATTCACCCCCCTCTAGTCGATATAACGCACTTTCAATTGGTATCAGAGCAAGGTACTCCCTTGTTCTGTGTGATTTTGGTTTAACCGCCTGGAGTTTTAGTTATGTCGACCGCATGTATGATCAAGGTCTCTGCTGGGTGTCCTACCTTCGATGGCACGGACTACCCCTACTGGAAGAATAAGATGCGAATGCATCTTGAAGCAATTGACAACGATCTCTGGTACGTTGTGGAAAATGGTGTTCCCTCAGTCACACCTTCCCTGGATGCTACTGATGTGAAGAGATTCAAGCAACTCGATTCTCAAGCGAAGAATATCATATGTGGTCATCTGAGTAAAGGGCAGTATGGTAGAGTGAGTGCTTTGGAAACTGCTAAGCTTATCTGGGATAGGCTCTCCAAAGTAAACGAAGGAGTCTCAACTCAACGTGACTCTCGTGTTGACGTTCTTCGCAATCTCTTCAACCGCTTCAAAAGACTCGACAATGAAAATGTTCAGCAAACCTTCGATCGCCTCACTGATATCTCAAATGAGCTTCAAGCGCTCGGTGCCACTGACATCACCGATCATGAGGTGGTGAAGAAATTGCTGAGATCACTCGATTCGTCATTTGACACTCTGGCACTGATGATTCAAGAGCGTGCTGATTACAAGTCATTAGATCCCGCTGATATCCTCGAGAGGCTAAACACTCATGAGTTCCAGCTTGCTGAAAAGAGAGATCTCTATGGTTCAAGCTATGGCAAACCACGTGCCCTGAAGGCCAAGGCAGTGTCTGAATCTGAGTGTGAAGATTCTGGTAGTAGCCTTGGTGACCCTGAAGAATTGAGCCAGGAGCTAGCACTGCTCGTGAAGAAGTTCCAGAAATTCTCAAGACGTGGTCGCTTTGGAAAATCTTCAAGGAGCAGTGATTCCTCATCAAGTGACTATAAGAGAAGGCTATGCCACAAATGCAAGAAGCCTGGTCACTACATTCAAGATTGTCCTCAGTGGGACAAGGAACTAAAGAAGAAGAAATACAAGGATTACAGTTCTGATGATGCCAAGAAGAAGAAGAAATCTTCAAAGTCCTCATCATCAAAATCCTCGAAGTCTTCATCCCACAAGAAGAGCAGCTCCAAGAAGGCTCGGGCATTCATTGGCAAGGAAATGGATTCTGAGGCTGAATCTGAGGATAATGAGGAAGAAGAGGAATCCGAGGAGTCTGAGTCAGGTGTGGCGAGTCTAGCTCTTGCTACCGCATTTGTCAGCAAGTCTATCTTCAACTCTGAAGAAAATGGCAACACCAACAACGCTGATGAAGGCAATGATGACTATGCCCCCACCTATTGCTTCATGGCAAAGGCTGCTAAGGTAACTAAATACCCCTCCTCTGAATCAAGTGAGGATGAATCTGATGAAAATCTTAAGCCTAGCTACTCTAAACTTGCTAAGATTGCTGTGAAACAACAAAAGGCTATTGAAAAACTTCAAAACATGCTAGACAAAAGTGATGATATGTTGGGTGAAGAAATGGACCGCACTAAAGACAACTGAAAATCTTCAGAGACTTCAGTCTAAGTTTGACAACCTTCAGAGTCATCATAAAACACTCTTAACTGATCATGAGAAGCTTTCTTATGAATTTCTTCAAAGAAAGCAAGATCTTGAGAAGCTAAGAGTGAGTTATGAAGATCTTCAGAAGGAGCGCGATTCATTACTTGCTCAACAAATCAGCGCCACTCAGGAACAATTTGATCCTCCATGCTTAAAGTGCATTGAACGTGAATCTGCTAATTCTTCACCTGAATGTTCAAATGCTTCAAATGTTACAAATTCTTCACCTGCCTCTGCTATCACTAATTCCTCATCTGAGGACATTGCTAGTATCACTGACAATGCAGGGCTGAAGGAATTGTACATGACAGGCATGTACAAAAGCCTCAAAGGGCATCAGACTCTTTGTGATGTGCTTAAAAAGCAGATCCTCAACAGAAACCCTAGGAAAGAGGGTATTGCCTTTGAGAGGAAACTCAATGCTGATGGAACATATTGGAAGCCTGAGCAGTACCCCAAAACCTCATGGGTTGCTGCAAAGGGACCTCCAGTTGATCCATCTAACTTATCTGGCTTTACATGTGAATCTCCTCATTCTTCTGATGAGTCACTTGACTCCAACTATAAACTGTTCAAAAATCAGAATGGTGAAGTATTTGCTAGATATGTTGGCACTAACTGCAGGAACGGTTCCCCTATGAAGAAAATCTGGGTTCCCAAAAGTTATGTTCAAAGTCTTCAGGTGAATGTCCTCATGACACCACCAGTGAAGAACAGGAACCCCAGATCAAACTCTTCATATGGACCAAATTCTTCATATGGATCCAAGTCCTCATACGGACCAATTTCCTCACATGGATCTTTCCTCAAAAGGATCAAAGTCCTCATATGAACATCATCGTGCTAACAACTCTGTTTCGCAGGGTAGAGCTAAGGGCTATGAATATGTGCATTATTCTTCAAATCATTATGTTCATAAGTCCTCGAAGAATTTCTCTGCTTATTCATATGCTTACCCTAACCCCTCTTATGTGAAACGAAATGGTTTGGCATCTTTGCCACCTTTCTCATACGGTGCTCGCAGAGTGATGAACTCTTTGCCACCCCTCCAGATGTGGGTGGTGAAGAAAAAGAACTAATCTCTTATGCAGGGTCAGGTCTCCAGACGTGCATTAACGTCTGAAGAATTTGCTGGGGGCCTGACAAAATGCCTGAAAGGACGCAGGCTAATCATGATGAAATGAATCTTCATTTCACACGTCCTCAATACTGCTTATATGTGCTTTTGCTTGATGAAATTGAACTGATGATACTGATATCATATTCTTCACTGATGAAGTATATGAGTTTGTAAGCTGCACTAATTCATCTGCAGGATGATCAACCCAAAGCAAACGAGTGGGTCCTCGATAGTGGTTGTACAAATCACATGACTGGTGACAAGAATCTATTGATGGATGCTCCATTAACACCGTCACATCTGAAGCATATCATCTTCGCTGACAAAGGCAAAAGTCAGGTATTGGGTCTAGGTAAGGTTGCGATTTCTAAGGATCGACACATGGACAAAGTCATGCTTGTCGAGTCCTTAGGATACAACCTCATGTCTGTCTCAATGCTTTGTGATCTTGATATGGTTGTTGTCTTTGGCAAGTATCGTTGTGTTGTGATCATGGAAGCTGACAATTCCAAAGTCTTCGAAGGCTTTAGGAGAGGAGACTTGTACATTGTTGATTTCTCTACAGGACCACAACCTGCCGTGTGCTTACTTGCAAAAGCTTCAGAAGGCTGGCTATGGCATCGACGACTTGGTCACGCTGGCATGAGAAATTTGCACACGCTCGCGAAGAAGAAGCATGTCATTGGCATAGAGAATGTCAAATTCCTCAAGGATCACCTGTGTGGTGCCGTGAAGCTGGAAAATGACCAAGGCCAAGCATCCAGCAAGACTATCATGACTACCACTCGACCATTTGAATTGCTTCACATGGATCTCTTCGGTCCCAATCATTATTCTGCTGTGACTAATGATGCATCTCTATATGGCTTTGTTATCGTTGATGATTACTCTCGTTACACATGGGTGCACATTGTTACTTACAAGCATGAAGTGCAGGAAGTCTTCAAATGATTTTCCTCGAGGGCTTCAACCAACTTTGGTGTGAAGATCAAGCACATCAGGAGTGACAATGGAACTGAGTTCAAGAATTCAGGTCTTGATGGCTATCTTGATGAACTTGGTATTACTCATGAATTATCTGCTCCTTATACTCCTCAGCAAAATGGCGTCGTGGAGCGCAAGAACAGAACTCTTGTTGAGATGGCTTGCACTATGCTTGATGAATACAAAACCCCTCATCGGTTTTGGATTGATGCAATTGATACCGCGTGCCACATCATCAACAGAGTATATCTTCACAAATTCTTCAAAAAGACTGCCTATGAACTCCTCACTGACAAGAAACCCAATGTGAGTTATTTCAAAGTCTTCGGTGCTAAATGTTGGATTAGAGATCCTCATCACAATGCTAAATTTGCACCGAAAGCACATGAAGGTTTTATGCTTGGTTACGGAAAGGACTCGCACACCTACAGAGTCTTCAACATCGCTCTTCACAAGATTGTTGAAACTGTAGATGTGCGGTTCGATGAAACTAATGGCTCGCAAAGAGAGCACCTACCTTCTGTGATAGATGAACCAGCACCTGAAGATTCTATCAAGTTCAAGGCTACTGAGGATGTCATTCCTACCGAAGAAACTGTTGAAGAATTCATTCCAGAACGCGAAGATCGTCGAGCAGATGCACCTGAAGATAATGCTGAAGAAAATGGTGCTGAAGAAAATGCTGATCAAATTCCTCGACGACAACCAGCTCATCCTCGCGTTGCAAAAGAAGTGCAAGTTGAAAAGATCATCGATGACATTGAAGCACCAGGTCCTCTCACACGCTCAAAAGCTTCACATTTATCTAACTTTTGTGGGCACTATGCTTTTGTCTCTATCACAGAGCCCACCAAGGTAGATGAAGCATTTCTGGAGCCTGAGTGGATTCAGGCCATGCAAGAAGAATTACATCAGTTCGAGCTCAATAATGTCTGGGAACTGGTCAAACGTCCAGATCCTCGCAAGCATAATATCATCGGCACAAAGTGGATCTACCGCAACAAGCAAGATGAAAATGGCCTTGTGGTGAGGAATAAGGCACGACTTGTAGCTCAAGGCTACACACAGGTTGAAGGAGTTGATTTCGATGAAACTTTTGCACCTGTTGCTAGACTTGAGGCCATTCGCATATTACTTGCATATGCTAACCATCATAATATCACTTTATATCAAATGGATGTGAAAAGTGCATTCCTCAATGGTAAGCTTGAGGAAGAAGTATATGTTGCTCAACCCCCAGGTTTTGAAGATCCTAAGAATCCTGACAAAGTCTTCAGACTCAACAAGGCCCTCTATGGCCTCAAGCAGGCCCCTCGGGCGTGGTATGATACTTTGAAGGATTCTTCGTGAAGAATGGCTTCACACCCGGTTCACTCGACCCTACTCTCTTTACTAAATCTTATGATGGTGAACTGTTTGTGTGCCAAATATACGTTGATGATATTATCTTTGGCTGTACTGACCAACGTTATAGTGATGAATTTGCCTACATGATGAGTGAAGAATATCAAATGTCTATGATGGGAGAGTTGAAATTCTTTTTAGGTCTTCAAATTCGTCAACAGCACAATGGCATATTCATATCTCAGGAGAAATACCTCAAGGATGTACTGAGGAAATTCGGCATGCAAGATTGCAAAGGAGTCAAAATTCCTATGCCCACAAATGGCCATCTATGCACTGATGAAAATGGTATTGACTTTGATCACAAGGTATACCGCTCCATGATTGGTTCTTTATTGTACTTATGTGCATCTAGGCCAGATATAATGCTTAGTGTTTGCATGTGTGCCCGATTTCAAGCTTCACCGAAGGAATCACACCATAAGGCTGTGAAGCATATTCTTCGATATCTAGCTCACACACCAACAGTAGGATTATGGTACCCCAAGGGCTCTACCTTTGATCTCATTGGATATTCTGACTCTGACTATGCTGGTGATCGTGTGGACCGCAAGTCAACATCTGGTACTTGTCATTTCCTCGGACGATCTCTGGTCTGTTGGTCCTCGAAGAAACAGAACTGCGTATCACTGTCTACTGCTGAAGCTGAGTATATTGCTGCTGGTTCTTGCTGTGCTCAATTGCTGTGGATGAAACAAACTCTCAAGGACTACGGCATCAACATGAAGAACGTGCCTCTCTACTGTGACAATGAGAGCGCCATCAAGATTGCTCATAACCCAGTTCAGCACTCGAAGACAAAGCACATTCAGATCCGTCATCATTTTCTTCGTGATCATGTGTTGAAGGGCGACATTGCTATTGAACATGTGAAGACTGAAGAACAGCTAGCCGATATCTTCACAAAGCCCTTGGATGAGAAGAAATTTAGCAAGTTGCGGTGTGAGCTAAATATCTTAGAGTCTTCGAATGTTCTTTGAAAAGGACACACATCCTAACACTTATGCAAAATTGATGACTTAGATGTGCAACACATGAAGAAACGTTTTTCTTCAATCAATGAAGAATTACACTCTAAGTGTGAAGAAATTAATGAAGAATTTGATTCTCAGAACCCTACGACAATTGTACGCGGTGTCTGAAATCATCATTCTTATACGGTGGGTCACGCCACCACCAAAGTTGAAAATCTTCAATTTGAGTTTTTCCTCAGTTTTGAAATTCCTTCAGTTTTTCAAATTCTTCAACTTTGCAAAATCTTCACTGTTTCCGTCGTCTTTCTTCATTGGCTATATATATACATATGGGTTTATGTCCTCTACAACATTCACTTATGGCTATTTCTTCAAGTTGCATTTTCCGCTAAGTGAATGTGATCGGACCCTTCCCCCTCTATGCTATACTCAACCCAATCTATTCACAAATTCTTCATGTGCGTTCTATTTGAAACTCGTTCAAAATCTTCACTGTGTCCTTGTCAGCTGAAGAAATTGCGAACGAAACTTTAAAACCTATCTTATCCAAATTTTCGGTTTTGCCGCTCAAACCGTCCCGTTTCCCACGATAGACTTATCTATTCACCCACGATCTAACACGATCTCCACTATTCAGTACGTGGGTGACACATGTCAAGCGAATGAGAAGGGCCAGGGGCACGTTCGTCCTAAATCTTCGGGCGAACAGTTTTTCACTGCGACTATAAATACCCCCTCACCCTTCCTCACTTCCTTTACTCCGCTCAACCGCTCTCTCCCGCACTCGAGCTTCTCAAACCCTAGCGCCGCCGCTACTCCATCGTCGCCGGAGAGGAAGAGCTTCACTGCCTCGACCTCGTCGCCGTCGTACTCCCGCCGGCCGCGGAAATCTTCACTCCGCCGCCGCCGTAGCTGTCTTCCTCCGCCAAGTTAGGGCGTGGAAGGTCTGAACTGACGAGCTTCTAATCTACTCTTCTTAGTTCGTCGTTTTCTTCAATCAGGGTAATTAAAAGTTACTTTTACTGCCCTCTTTGATTCAGATTTTCTCCACAAAATCTTCAAAGGTGTTTTATTCTTCAAATTCTCACACACAAAACACCTCACAAATTATCTGTTCTTGATTCGTTTCCCTAAGCTTCATTTTCTTCAAGATTCCTCAATTGTGTGGATCGTAGATCTATACAACTCTGGAACCTAAGACAAAGTACGCTTAGTGAAATTCTTCAAGACTCATCTGGTCAAATTCCTCAAACTTGTTCATTTTGAAAACCTTCTGAGAACGCATATGACCTCTTCAAATTCCTCGCAACTATACTCTGTTCACAGGTACTCATGTCCGCTGCTGAATCACTAGGTTCTCATCAACTTAACTCATTTGCAGCGTTCCTTGAAGAAAAATTGCATACTTCTTCAGAGTGTTCAATTGTTCAAATTCCTCATCTGAAGAATATGGCTGAAGGTAAGAAACCACAAAGGAGGAAAGAAGCCTGAGGTCATGACTGCTTTCGAGATCCCTGATGACATTTATAAGGACTATTGCACACCTGATGAGGCCAAGTTCGGCAAAGAGAACAAAAATCAGCGCAAGGTGCGCATTCAGAGGATTGAAAGAAGATGGGCAAGAGAATGGAGGGAGTACAGATATGTTACTCCAAAGTATATGAAGAAATTTGCTCTAAATCCTCCATGCCCAAGAGCTCCATTGGCACCTGGCCAAGTAGCTGATCCTACCAGCATCAAGCGTGGTGAGGATTTTCCTGAAGAATGGGCCAGGCGTCAAGCCAAGTTGGCTAGACAAGCCAAAGAAGCAGTGAGGAAATTTAATGAAGACTCTGCTGCTGCTGCTGCCACAAAGGCCTCTGACAAGCCTAGGAAATCTATGGCAAAGAAGCCCGCACACAAGCCAAGTGCTTCATCAACTGTGCCCTCACGGCCAAGTTCCTAAGCAACGCCCTCACGGCCAGTATCTTCAAAGCCCTCACGGCCAATTCCTCATGCTGCTCCTGCTCCTCCAAAGTCCTCAGTTGCTCCAGCAAAGTCCTCAACACCTGTACATCTGGCCACATGCCAAAGGACTACAGGCATCTCCATTGCCTCTGGTGTCTCAGCAAGTTCCTCAGCTGCACCAAATTCTTCATCTGGCCCCACTCTGCTGAAGACAAAGGCCACTGCTGGACGAGGTCCTCGCCCTAGTCCGAAGAAGAAACAAGTTGCTTTCCATGTGCCATCTGACGATGAAGCTGATGATGAAGAACTTGCAGATATCATCAGAGACAGGCAAGAAAGGGCCGCTAGAGCCAAAGGCACAAATGTGCCACTGCTTTTGGATCCTAAGGTGATCCTCGACTACATTGATCTCTGGCACAAGGACCCAAACACTCCTATGCCTGATTTTCATCTGACACCTGGCCAAAGTCACGTGCAGACCCACTTCATAAATGAAGAAAAATGGAAATTTGAGAAGGCCAAGCAAATCAAGAAGGCTCAGTTCAGGAAAGAGAAGTTCCTGAAGAACAATATTGTCAAAATGACACCTGATGAACTCCTCAAGATCCAGTCTGAGATCAAAACACTCAGCGACAATTTCAATTCCTATTATGCTGATTGGCAAGGAGCCAAAGTCAGGTTTGTTAAACTGACTGAGAAGTTCACCAATGTTGCAGACCCATCGCAACATGAAATTCCTCATGCTGAAGCCTCTGCTCAGCAAACTGAAGAACATGCCAGCACCGCTGATGATTCTCAGCCTGCTGAAGAAAATGCTAGTTCCAGAGCTGATGACTCCATCCCAGCTGCTGAAGAAACTGCCAGGGCATCCACTAGTGGTGCGCCTGAAGAAACTGAAGAAGTCAGGGCAACTGCATCAGTTGCACCTGAGGAAATTCAACCAGATTCCTCAGCTCCTCCTGCGCCTACACCAACTCCTACCCTTCCATCTGCATCAGATGTGAGGAAGACCAAGGCTGCAGAGAAAGCTGCAGTGAAGAAAAGGAAAGCATCATCTGCTTCAGATTCTTCAGCTCCGAAGAAAATGAAGACTATGACCAGCTCTTATGAAAACCCTATTGATGTTGTTCCGATTTCCACCATGACTTCAAAGGAACTTGTTCCTTATGGTGTAGAATATGTGATCCCCAGCGGATCTGATGAAGAACATCATTCTGCTGCTTCGTCAGAGCAGATTGATGAAGAAATTGAAGTGGATACGATCCCTTCAACTCCTGCTGCTTCCTCGCCCATGCCTCAGTTCACAGCTGAAGAGGCTGGCGTTGAAGAACTTGAAGATGAAGACGTGGACATTGGATGCACCACGCCTGTGATGAATGATGACTTTTGGGAAAGTTAGCATCCCAATTCTCCACACTTCACCCCACTATAGCAAATACCTTAGTCCCCTGCACCAACTGTTCAAATGGGCTCGGAAGAAACTCAGTCTGTGCATGAAGAAATCCCAGCCACTAGTGCTGAAGAAACTGTTGTTGCTGATACCCTGAACATGCAAACTGCCACTGAAGAGGAACCAGAAATTCCTCAGCCTGAAGAACCTGAGATTGTGATTCCGGAGGTTGTGATGCAACTCACTGACACTCCTGTGCCCAAGCCAAAGGATCCCTTCTCAAAGAAGCAAAAGTTCAAGGCTGCTGATTTCTTCAACGAGCATGCGTTCTTCACTGATTATAATCCCTATGACTCTGCTCGCATAAGGAAGAGGCGTTTCTGGACTGCTAGTCAAGCAAACTTTTATTCCTCTATGCTATTTGACAAAGACAAAGTCTTCGAGCATGCACACATTCCTCACGTGGACATGGAATCTCTGCCGTGCTTCGAGCCTATCCTCAGTGTTCTTCACGATGCTGGATTACTGAATTTCAGCACTGACATCTGTGATTGGAATGAAGAACTCATTCCTCAATTCTATGCAACGCTGCACATCACAGGAAATTCTGAAGATGTGAACACTTGGGTGCTGGACTGGATGTCTGAAAATACTCACTACAAGGCACCAGCAACTGAATTGCTTCATGTCCTCCCACTCAGTCCTCCCCTAGATGGTGCTCGTTGCATCTACAACGAACCTGAGCTTACAAATCATTACATGCAAGTGCTGATGAAGCCTTTGAAGCCAGGGCAGGCCCCACGAACCAAATTCCTCGTCAAGGAGTTACTGTATGTGCCACGGACTATCTATCGCATTCTAACGAAGACAATGAGTCCTATAAAAGGCCACGACTCAAATGATGAAGAAGTCGTTGGCATCATGAAGAATATGCTTTTCAACATCATACATGGTGTTCCCATTAACTTCCATGATTTCTTCATGAGGACTCTGGCCAATATTGCTATGTCACCGTTTGAGCTGAAGCCTTATGCACCATGGATTATGAAATTCATCAGGACAAGGTCTTCACTCAATTATAAGGCTGATACTCTGAACCATGGCAGTTTCTTGCCTCCAATTGAAGTCCTCAAAAGGACATATTCCTCAGCTGATGACAAAGGCAAGGCAACTGCTGTGATAGATGAAGGCATTCGTCCATTGGATGGTCAATTTCGCAAGGCTGCATCTTACTCCACCAATGATGACTCTGCCACACATGATTCTGCCGCCAACACCTCTGCCAAGCAAATTCCTCAAGCCACAGCACCCAGGGTGATGACTGATCGTGAGTTACTCCTCAGTCTTCATCAGAAAGTTGATCGCAATCATAAATGGGTCAAGCGTCAGTTTGGTTCAATTCTTCACAACATGACCTCAACCCACAATGCAGTGAGGAAAACCAATACTACCTCCATGAAACCTTCAACCGTACCTGGGCTGTTCTATCTCATATCTACAGCGTAGATGATCTGAAGAGCATGGGTCTCAAGAAAGAATTTGACTGGTCTGCACCTCCACCAAAGAAATTCAAGAAGGTCAAGGTTCCTTCCTTGGAAGCCAGCTCATATTCTTCATCGCGCGCCACTGATGAAAATGAAGACTTGGACGACACTGCGGCAGGCCCTACTACGACAACCAACCCCGACAACGCTGGCGCTCCTCCATCAACTTGATAATCTTCAGGGGCGTTAGTCCTCAGTTTCGATCCTTTTGGTCATTCGATGACAAAGGGGGAGAAATCTGAGTTAGTCTTCAAGCGGGTCTATTATATGGGCGTTTTTTTGTTAAGTTACAACTCTCGCTCTTCTGAAACTTTTATTGGATCGAGTTGTAATCTTAAACCCGATGGTGCTCTGATACTTTTGATGCACTGTGCTCTGATTTTGCATGCTTATTCCTCGTTAATATTATTGCTCGCATGCTGAATCTCTTCAGGCACCATATTTCATCATGCATTTCAAATTCTTCATATTATATGTCAAATGCATGTATGAATTACAAGATATAGGGGGAGATCTCCATGATTCAACTCTTCAAGTGTGCATTGCTTCAAAAGCAAATTCCTCACTATGCACATCTTCAGGGGGAGTTCTTCTATATCTTGCAATCAAATTCCTCAATATCAGTACTTACACTTCATATGTTTATCCCCGTTGAAAACTTAACCTATATTGTCATCAATCACCAAAAAGGGGGAGATTGTAAGTGCATCTAGTGCCCCTTAGTGATTTTGGTGTATTGAAGACTTATAGGTTAAGGGACTAATGTGTTTATGAGTGTACACAGGTCTATAAGTCTATGAGGAGTTTGATATTTACAGAGAAAGTCGACCCCTAAAAATGAATATCTTCGACTGAAGATTTTGGTATTCCTGAAGACTTTCATGAAGACTTTGAAAGTGAAGAAATTGGTGTGTCCGTGAAGACTTGATATTCATGCGAGGAATATGAAGCTTGAAGACTTTCGTTTTCATAGTTTTGTTTTTCTCTTTCTTGAGTCATAGGAAACACCGTACTGTTAAAGGGGGTCGAGGAAATACTAAGGAAAAATTTCCATGTGATGCTCAACTCAAAATCCTACACCTACCAATCCCTTCGAGTGAAGCCATTGGAAATCTCATACAGTTCAGTCAATTTCTTCAGTGACAGAGACGAAGTTCTTCTGGTCGCTGAGGAATTTGTTCTGACTGAGGAGTTAGGAATTCGCCAGTGCGGATTGCCTACACAGTGAGGAACATGATAGCCCTGAGGAATTTGAGAGTCAAATTTCCGACCGTTGCTGTGCTTCGCGCCAGCTGTCCCAAAATATCTTATCCACATAACGGTCATATCATTGAAGGGCATTTATGTCTTATCATGTCGGGCTGCTCCCTAGGCTATAAATAGCCGCCCCCTACAACCACTAGCTGGTTGGCTGCTCCGAGAGAAACTGACACTTGTCATTTGAGAGCAACCCATCCTCCGAGGACTTTGAGTGAAAATCATCGAGTGAGGAAAATCCAAACCCAAACACCCACAAACCCAAAGTGATTGAGCATCACTGAAGAGATTGATCCTGCGTGGATCCGACGCTTGTTACCTTTGAAGACTGTGCTTCTTCCAGACGGTTAGGCGTCATGGTCTAGAGCATCCAAGAGGAATTGTGGATCGCCGAGTGACCAAAGTCTGTGAAGGTTTGGAAGTCGCCTGAAGACTTACCACGAGTGATTGGACGAGGTCTATGTGACCTTATTTCAAGGAGAATACGGTGAGGACTTGGTGTCCTGAGCTGCGTGCTCAGTGACTGGGTGTCCGGGACTGTGTGTCCTCGAGTTTAAATACTCAGCCGCTCCAACCAGACGTACAACTGAGACAGCAGTTGGAACTGGTCTACCAAATCATTGTCTTCACCAACCCTACTGGTTCTATTTCCTCAACTCTTTCATTTCCTCATTACTGTGTTAAGTAGTTGTTCATATCTGTGTTTGAAGACTTTGACTGAAGACTTTCTCAATTTCCTCAGTTCAATTTCTTCAGTCTGTTTGTCTTCACCTTGTGTTATCCTGTGTTTACGCTTTCTGTACTCTATGATTGTCTTCATTTCATCATGATGACTGTGCATGTCTTCTGTTATGCTTACTTCTGAGTACTTATTCCGCTGCAAGTAGTTCTTCGCTAAGGAATTTCCTCATCGGCAAATTCCTCAGTGAAGAATTCATAAAAATCGCCTATTCACCCCCCTCTAGTCGATATAACGCACTTTCATCATCCATAAATTCAAACCATGAGTTGGGCAATTGCGAATCATCAATTTCATTCATTTCCAAGCTTGGGCAACATGCTCATGATCAAGTTGTTTAAAATTCATAATATTGTTCCGAAGAGTGATGATCTTAGCGGGAGGAAAATACTTAGAGATAAAAGCATATTTGCACTTGTTCCAAGAATCAATACTATTTTTAGGCAAAGACGAAAACTAAACTTTAGCACGATCTCTAAGTGAAAATGGAAATAACTTCAATTTAACAATATTATTATCCGTATCTTTCTTCTTTTGCATATCACACAAATCAACAAAGTTGTTTAGATGAGTAGCGGCATCTTCACTAGGAAGGCCGGCGAATTGATCTTTCATTACAAGATTCAGCAAAGCGGTATTGATTTCACAAGACTCAACATCATTAAGAGGAGCAATCGGAGTACTAAGGAAATCATTATTATTGGTATTGGAGAAATCACACAATTTGGTATTATCTTGCGCCATGGCAACAAGTAATCCAACACACAAGCAAACAGAAAAAGGCAAGCGAAAAAGAGAGAGAGGAGAAGGTTGGGAAAGAGAGGGCAAATAAAATGGCAAGGGTGAAGTGGGGGAGAGGAAAATGGAAAATAATGTAAATGCAAGGGAGATGAGTTTGTGATGGGTACTTGGTATGTCTTGACTTGAGCGAAGACCTCCCCGGCAACGGCGCCAGAAATCCTTCTTGCTACGTCTTGAGCTTGCGTTGGTTTTCCCTGAAGAGGAAAGGGTGATGTAGCAATAGTAGCATAAGTATTTCCCTCACTTTTTGAGAACCAAGGTATCAATCTAGTAGGATGCTCCTCAAAAGTCCCACGCACCTACACAAACAAACAAAGAACTCGCAACCAACGCAATAAAGGGGTTGTCAATCCCTTCACGGCCACTTGCGAAAGTGAGATCTGATAGAGATAGTATGATAAGATAAATATATTTTTGGTATTTAATAATATAGATTGGAAAAGTAAAGATGCAAATAAAAGTAGATTGAAAGCTTATATGATAAAAGATAGACCCGAGGGCCATAGATTTCACTAGCGGCTTCTCTCAAGATAGCATAAGTATTACGGTGGGTGAACAAATTACTGTCGAGCAATTGATAGAAAAGCGAATAATTATGAGATTATCTAGGCATGATCATGTATATAGGCATCACATCCACGACAAGTAGACCGACTCCTGCCTGCATCTACTACTATTACTCCACACATCGACCGCTATCCAGCATGCATCTAGAGTATTAAGTTCATAAGAACAGAGTAACGCATTAAGAAAGATGACATGATGTACAGGGATAAACTCAAGCAATATGATCTAAACCCCGTCTTTTATCCTCGATGGAAACTATACAATACGTGCCTTGCAACCCCTGCTGTCACTGGGTAAGGACACCACAAGATTGAACCCAAAGCTAAGTACTTTTCCCATGGCAAGAAAGATCAATCTAGTAGGCCAAACCAAACTGATAATTCGAAGAGATTTGCAAAGATAACTCAATCATACATAAAAGAATTCAGAGAAGATTCAAATATTTCTCATAGATAAACTTGATCATAAATCCAAAATTCATCGGATCTCGACAAACACACCGCAAAAAGAGTTACATCGAATAGATCTCCACAAGAGAGGGGGAGAACATGGTATTGAGATCCAAAAAGAGAGAAGAAGCCATCTAACTAATAACTATGGACCCGAAGGTCTGTGGTAAACTACTCACAACTCATCGGAGGGGCTATGGTGTTGATGTAGAAGCCCTCCGTGGTCGATTCCCCCTCCGGCGGAGCACCGACGAAGGCTCCAAGATGGGATCTCGCGGATACAGAAGGTTACAGGGGTGGAAATGTTTTTCGTTGGCTCCCTGGATGTTTTCGGGGAACGTAGGTATATATAGGAGGAAGAAGTAGGTCGGTGGCCGCCCGAGGGGCCCATAAGACAGGGGGCGTGCCCAGAGGGGGTGGGCGCGCCCTCCTATCTCGTGGCCGCCTCAGCTGCTTCTTGGCTTGCACTCCAAGTCCTCTGGATCACGTTCGTTCCAAAAATCACGCTCCCGAAGGTTTCATTCCGTTTGGACTCCGTTTGATATTCCTTTTCTTCGAAATACTGAAATAGGCAAAAAAAACAGCAATACGAGCTGGGCCTCCAGTTAGTAGGTTAGTCCCAAAAGTGATATAAATGTGTAAAATAAATCCTATAAACATCCAAAAGGGGTAATATAATAGCATGGAGCAATAAAAAATTATAGATATGTTGGAGACGTATCAAATTGTATTGATCAGAAACTTAAATACATGTATGGATAAAAAAACAAATACAGTGTCCCTAGTAAGCCTCTACTAGACTAGCTCGTTGATCAAAGATGGTTATTAAGGTTTCCTAACCATGGACATGTGTTGTCACTTGATAATGGGATCACATCACTAGGAGAATGATGTGATGGACAAACCCATCCGTTAGCTTAGCATATGATCGTTCAGTTTATTGCTATTGCTTTCTTAATGTCAAATACATATTCCTTCGACTATGAGATCATGCAACTCCCGGATACCGGAGGAATACCTTGTTTTCTATCAAATGTCACAACGTAACTGGGTGATCATAAAGATGCTCTATAGGTATCTCCGAAGGTGTCTGTTGAGCTGGCATGGATCGAGATTAGGATTTGTCACTTCGTGTATCAGAGAGGTATCTCTAGGCCCTCTCGGTAATACACATCACAAGAAGCTTGAAAGCAAAATGAGTAAGGAGTTAGTTACGAGATGATGTATTATGGAATGAGTAAAGAGACTTGTCGGTAACGAGATTGAACTAGGTATGAAGATACCGATGATCGAATCTCGGGCAAGTAACATACCAACAGACAAAGGGAATTGTGTATGTTGTCATAAGGTTCGACCGATAAAGATCTCCGTAGAATATGTAGGAACCAATATGGGCATCCAGGTTCCACTATTGGTTATTGACCGGAGAGGCGTCTCGGTCATGTCTACATCATTCTCGAACACGTAGGGTCCGCATGCTTAACATTCGTTGACGATATAGTATTATATGAGTTATGTGATTTGGTGACTGAATGTTGTTCGGAGTCCCAGATGAGATCATGGGCATGGCGAGGAGCTACAGAATGGTACGGAGGTAAAGGTTGATATATATGACGATGCTATTTGGTCACCGGAAAGGTTTCGGATTGTATCGGGTAGTCATCGGATCACCAGAAGGGGTTCCAGGAAGCCACTGGAGGTTAATGGGCCTTATGGGCCAGGAGAGGGGAACACACCAGCCCACAAGGGGATGGCACGCCCCTCCTCTTGGCCCTCGGCCCTATGGATGGAAAGGGGGAGGCTAGCCCCTCTTTCCTTCCCTCCACCTAAGAGGAAGGAAAGGGGGGCACCCCCTCCTGCCTCCCCCGCAGGCAAACAAGGAAGGGGCGCCAAAGGGCAGACGCCCAAGGGGGCTGGCCGGCCACCTTGGGGCGCACCCAAGGCTGCCTCCCCTCCCCCCACCTATATATATGAGAGGGAGCGGCGCCACACAACCTACGACAATCTCTTAGCCGTGTGCGGCACCCCTCTCCAGAGTTTAGTCCTCCGTCCAGTTTTTCCGCAGTGCACGGCGAAGCCCTGCGGGAATAAGTTCACCACCACCATCACCACGCCGTCGTGCTGACATAACTCATCTACTACTTCGCCGTCTTGCTGGATCAAGAAGGCGAGGACGTCATCGAGCTGAACGTGTGCGGAACGCGGAGGTGTCGTACGTTCGGTACTTGATCAGTTGGATCGCGAAGGTGTTCGACTACATCAACCGCATTGATAAACATTTCTGCTTTATGCTCTATGAGGGTACGTAGACACAGTCTCCCCTCTCATAGCTATGCATCTCCGTGGATAGATCCTGCATGTGTGTAGAATTTTGTTTTGTTTTCCATGCAACGTTCCCCAACAGTTAATGTTGAGTGTGACATGATTGGATCTTTTGTACCATGAATTACAACGTCTGGTCGCAACTTGAACTTCATAGGTGCTTTGCATTTATGTTTTGCGATCTCAGAAAGGGCTAGCGAGATACCATGTTATCATATTTTATCATGATTGTTTTGACAAAGTGTTGGCATCCGAGATATCTTATTATTGCTCGCTAGTTGGTTATGTCATTGGTATGAGTAAATGTGAGACCTAAATGTTATCATGAATATAGTTAGTTCATAATCCTTGCTGAAAACTTGAACATTAGTTAAGCATATTTACAATAACAAGAACAAAAATAGTTTGTAAAAGTTTTTCTTTATCACTTTCAGTTTGTCAACTGAATTGCTTGAGGACAACCAATGAGTTAAGCTTGGGGGAGTTGATACGTCCCAAATGTATCTACTTTTCCAAACACTTCTACTCTTGATTTGTACTCTAATTTGCATGATTTGAACGGAACTAACCCGGATTGACGTTGTTTTCAGCAGAATTGCCATGGTGTTATTTTTGTGCAGAAATAAAAGTTGTCGGATTGAGCTGAAAATTAACAGAGAATTATTTCAGAATATATAAAAAATATTGACGAAGGAAATTACTAGAGGGGGGCCACCAAGGCGCCACAAGCCCAGGGGCGCACCACCCCTGCCAAGGAGCGCCTGGTAGGCTTGTAAGCCCTTGGCAGCTCCCGCAACCCTAACTCCAACTCCATACGTACATATTCGCCAAGAAAAAATCAAGAAGAAGGAATCGTTGCGTTTTATGATACAGAGCCACCGCTACCTCCTGTTCTTCATCGGGAGGGCTGATCTGGAGTCCGTTCTAGGCTCCGGAGAGGGGGATTCGACGTCGTCGTCATGGTCAACCTTTCTTCATCAAAATTGTATGATGCTCACCGCCGGGAGTGAGTAATTCCTTCGTAGGCTTGCTGGACAGTGATGGGTTGGATGAGATTTAACATGTAATCGAGTTAGTTTTGTTAGGGCTTGATCCATAGTATCCACTATGTTCTGGGATTGATGTTGCTATGACTTTGCTATGCTTAATGCTTGTCACTAGGGCCCAATGCCATGATTTCATATCTAAACCCTTTATATTTTCACGAATATATTTGTGTTTTTGATCCTATCTTGCAAGTTATATGCACCTATTACGTGTTATGATCCGCATACCCCAAGGTGACAATAATTGGGATTCTTTCCGGTGATCACCATAATTTAAGGAGTTCATGTATTCATTATGTGGTTAATGCTTTGTTCCGGTTCTCTATTAAAAGGAGGCCTTAATATCCCTTAGTTTCCTTATTGACCCGGCTGTCATGGGAGGATAGGACAAAAGATGTCATGCAAGTTCTTATTGCAAGCACGTATGACTATCTACGGAATATAGGCCTACATTACATTAATGAATTGAAGTTAGTTCTGTGTCGCCCTAGGTTATAACTGTTACATGATGAATGTTATCTAACATAATTATCCATCACCGGTCCAATGCCTACGAGCTTTTCACATAGTGATCTTTGCTAAGTTACTACTGTTGATGTTGTTGTTACAATTGCTACAAAACTACTGCTGCCGTTATTATTGCTATTATTACCACTGTTATCAAACTATCATATTATTGTGCTACTGATCACTATGTTGGAGATATTTGGTTCTCTAGGCGTGCTTGAATTGACAACTCAACTGCTAATATTTGCAAATATTATTTGGCTCCCTTGTGTCGAATCAATAAATTTGGGTTGAATACTCTACCCTTGAAAATTGTTGCAATCCCCTACACTTGTGGGTTATCATGCGCGAGCACTGCAGTTGGTTTCTCGGTCGTTCATGTTCAATGGCGATAGACGGGCGAACGAGCATCCCGTTTGAATGAAGTAGATATTTGTCATGTCCCGTCCAGTAACACCTCTTCGTCATTGAATAGGAGTGGACACCGGGAACGCGGCGTGGAAGACCCTCTCGGCCATGAGCCGCTTCAATGCTGGCATTAGTGAGAGATCACGTCCGTTCTGAGTCGGCGTCAATGCGGAGCTACCACTCTAGCAACCGCTTCGGGTGGGAAAGGGCAGGGGCGAAGGAGTGAGTTTTGCTTGGGCCATGGTTGTCAGACGCATGTGTGGCAGTGGTCCGGACGCCCGCAACCCCCCTCCGGTTTGCGGGGAAAAGGGCGTCCGGACCGGCCAGCGGACGGATGCAGGACAGAGTTGGAAGGCAAAATACATCCGGACCGTGCGATCGGGACGTATGTAAGGCGGTTCGAGGGTCCGCATTAGAGATGCCCTAAAGTTCCATCTTTCACTTTTCTCCTCACCACCCCTCCGTCCAATCTCCCACCGGCCACTGATTTTTTCTAGTTTTCTATTTCCTCCTAGGTTTCACCAAACCAATCTTTGGTAACCCGATAAACTAGATCAATGTATGGTATATAGCATTAAATTCATGGTTCATAAATATATTATTTCTTATGGTAAAACGTACTGGTTAGACATGTTTGGTAACTAAATAAATACCAATAAATTCTCGGTCCATAGTCAAATAAATGTGAATCGGTATCTTATCTTGGGTAGCCCAATAAAGAAGATCAATCACACGCACATATCTAAAAATGTACGCACTGTATAACCAAAACATGTTTTTATTTTGTTTATTTATTTTGCATTAAGATTTGTTTCATATAGTCGTCTAATCTAAAAGGAACGTAAGATTCCCATTTCACCTTTCTTCCTATCACCTCTTCATCCAACTTTCAACTTAATTTACTTACCTTATGAACTACTTCTACTTTAATTTACTTACCTAACTTTGATCAAAATAGAAGATAGTACTTCATAGGTAGAATTTGATGATCATTTATTTACACAATCACATTATTATAGACAGATAAATCACAAGCCGACGTACTAGAAGATTTATACCCCGTTGTAACGCACGGGCATTGTTCTAGTTGTGTTAAAAAAATATGTGACTCCAATGGCAACACATGGCACCATACCTTTTTTAGTACCATGGGCATATACCTAATTACTTAAAAAAATACCTAAGATTTTGTCTTGCGTTTTTTTCTTCCACCCATCCTCACTCCTCTTCTCGCCTCCTCAATTTTCGGTTTTGTCGATTCTTTTTTGATCGATTTTCTAAAAAACATGGTTCAACTACCACATATCTAATTTTCCTATCAAGTAAGATAATGGTTTCTTTGAAGTTAATAAATATTGTTTTAATTGGCAGTTAAAGCCTTCCCTAATATATAATCGCGGCAAAATGGCAGATAAATCACATTGACTGTGTACAAAATATTTATGTGCTCGCTACAACACATAAACAACTAATTTTAAGTTAGAATTTTTGTTACTACATTACTTGTTACTAGGTCATATATTCAAAAAGATAAAGGTGGACATGGTTGTGCGAGCACCCACATGAGTAGTAAATTAAAAACTATATTAGGAGATTTTCTAAAAAATCTAAAATTTTGGGTATCGAACTTGAGCGATCATTCTACTCAAGTATGAATTTTAATGAAGCATTGACACCATGGTACCTTTAGTGAAGAAAATATAATTGACGGCTTATTATTCATAAAATGGTTTTTTTTTAATGTAGGTTTGATTTTTGTCATTTTTGCCTAGAATATCACGGATGTCGTTCCCTCGGAAAACATTATACGCGAGCATCGACTATGTATGTTACAAATAAAATCATTTTTAATTTTTTTAGTATTTTTATGAAATTATAATTCGTAAAGCGTGCGTGTCGGACAATATTCACCAACTCTGCGTTGACCATACACTTATGAATGGAGATAATATTAAAACTGCATAACAAAAAAATAATTATTAACCATGCTTTAGATTTTTAACATTGATTTTAATTTATTTAGTAATTAATTTAAATGAAAAGACCGGTCAAAGCTGTCAACAGCTATGACCGGTCCACCATCATTATTATCATCACCGACACCTCCACCACTTTTCTCACGCCTCCCTCTTTTCCTCATTGAGATGTGCGCTGCGCACAAGAACTGTGTAGCGGGTCCTGCGCGCAGCCGCACGTCGACAGAACACATAAAAGTCTCGCTCTCATCCATGGCCCCGAACTAAACGCCCAGTCTGAACTACACGCCGCGGCAGGCGCGGCAGCGCAGCGCATCCCCGTCTTCTCCTTGTCGTCTAAGCCAGCGAGGGGCGGACGCCGTCGCCGCCGCGCTCTCCTCCTCCGCCTCCTCTGCTGCTGCTCTTCCTCGAGCTGTCCTCCGCACTGCAAGGAGATAGAGGGAAGGGGCGGGGCATCTTCTGACATCAGCAATGGCGGTAGGCTCTCTCTCTCTCTCTCTCCGTCCTCCCTTCTTCTGGCGATTTTAGAGCCCCATCCATTAAACGGATTTGCTACAAGTTATACTAGAGGACTCATCTCTTGATTCTTAGGGGCATTTCCCATGCAAGGATTGCGTTCCTGCAAAATCTTTTGCGGTTCCTTTGCACAGCATTCGTGCTGAAATTTCCACTGATAAAAGCTCTTATGAAAGATTCCTTTGTTTCTTCCTACTGCTCAATCATACAAAGTTTCCATCCCGATGCGGAGGAAGCTCCCATGTTTATTATTTTTGACGCATCAGTCTGTGCGCGACTCTGTTTTCATATGTTCGATGGGAAAAACTACTTACTGCACATTGGAGGTTTTGTGGTTTGTTCGATAAACTTTCTGCATATTGGGGTTTTGTGGTGAGTTTGTTCGATGAGGGGAAAAAACAACTCGATGCGTTCCAGACCCTTTAGAATCGGATCCGCCGTATATAGCGGACCAGGCATCTATATGTTGCATTGGTTGGTTAGCTTCTCAGCCTCTGTCCTTGTCTGTATTTTCTCACATTGGTCAGGTATCAGGGTCACACCAGATAAGATGCTGCAGTCCTTAGTCAAAGTACCGGCTCATATAGCAGAGACTGCAGCGCCGGCTAAACTCTCATCTGAATCTTTTTTCAGGGTCCATTTGATCTGATATACGTACGTTATTTTAATTTTTCTTTGATGCATTCTGAGCACTAGAGTTGAATGACACTGCTGATTTCACTTTCGGGATTTCGGCTGCCGCATGGTCATTTGTTTCATATGTTGTTCATGTTGACACATTGACACTCTTGTGGTCACACTCACACACAGCATTAACAGGTCGAAACTCTTCTATAAAATAATAAGTAATACTTTTTTTTTACTTCTCTCGCACTTCAGTTAGTACATTTGAACTGTTCATTTGGACTGCAAACTACCGTTGTTTATCCATTTGGTTCATCTGGCACTCTGGCCCCTGCCTGTTTGGTTAGTCTTATTCTAGGTGATAATGGGCAAACCTGGTCGATCTAATCACCTATTCTAGGTGATAATCTTTCTTTGATGCATTCTGAGCACTAGAGTTGAATGACACTGCTGATTTCACTTTCGGGATTTCGGCCGCCGCATGGTCATTTGTTTCATATGTTGTCCATGTTGACACTCTTGTGGTCACACACAGGTCGAAACTCTTTTATTAAATAATAAGTAATAGTCCACTTTTTCTTACTTCTCTCGCACTTCAGTTAGTACATTTGAGCTGTTCATTTGGCACTCTGGCCCCTGCCTGTTTGGTTAGTCTTATTCTAGGTGATAATGTGCAAACCTGGTCGATCTAATCACCTATTTAAATTTACAAGTTTTATCACTGCCCCCCCCCCCCCCCCTCCCAATACTTCCTGACATCTCAAAGCTAGCATATTTCAGTTATTTAGCATCCCCATAACTGGAAATTGAATTAGAAACTGGTGTACAGTATATGTTTTGCCCATTAGCTTAATGTCTTGTTGTGACAGTGTTGGAGGGAGTTTGTTCGATAAAAAGAGATGGTCTTTTCTTCTTCATTTTTTATGTTCTCTAAACGGTACTGCAAAAACGTCTTACATTAGTTTACAGAGGGAGTAGAACTGAATATAGTTGTACTGATTGTTTTTTGAGGGGAGAATATAGTTGTACTGATTTGCGCTAGAGATGTCAATGGCGATATCTTGTGGGTGTTGTGGGCTTGTGACAGAATAACTCTTCTCTGTGCGTCATTTTCTTCTCTATTATTGCTTTTCTGGTGGTTTGCTTTTTATATTGATCGAGGTGTGCTTAACTCATGTGACAGGACCGGGATAGCGACGGCGATGACAATGTTAAGTTTGAGTGGGAAAGTGATGGTGAGCCTGAGCCTTCATCGGCTCCGGCTTTCAGGAACTCGGATGCTCCTGGCCCATCCACGCTGGTACTTCAGCACAAGAGCTAGCCCTGACTTGTTATTATTATGATTATAGTGTGATATTTGTTTGTGCAAATGTCTAAAGGATGCTAATGAACGGGCCAACGAGGAAGCGCCGTCTACTGCTTTAATTGAGGAATATGTAGCAATGGGTTTCCCAAAAGAGATAGTCGTGAAGGGAATGAAGGAGATCGGTAAGACTCAAAGTAACTAGTTTCATTTCATTTGTCTTGTTTATGTTTATATCCTAGGTTTCAACCTGGGCTTTTGTTTCCAGGCCATAGCGATCCAGATGCATTGCTCGAGCTAATTCTCACATATCAGGTATTTGTCCATGTGCTTTATCTTGGGTTTATTCTATGATGCTTTTGCTACATGGCAAATATTGTATGTTATACGATTGGTAATGTGAAACACAGGCACTAGGTGCTGATGATGCAGTGGGTAACTGCTCTACTTCTGGCTGCGCTCCTCAGAGTGTTGAAGAAGAAGATGATGATGATCTTGACTTTGAGCATTGGGATGGTGACGATGATGATGTTGGTGGTAGAGAGACCAACTGTGATGATCCTGGTGATGAGGTAGATGATTCCTGATCTTTAGTTCAGTAGCTGAGAATTCTTTGATCATATATGTGAAGTCTTTGCCATGCATACCTTGAGCACCCTCTTTATGTATTGTTTGAGTTTTTTTTTTTGCTCCTTGTGTTTCAACGGTGTACAATTGAATTGTGAAGTTTGAGCACTTTGTCTTTTACATAGAATTCTCATCCTGTTTAAGTTTATCGTGTAAGTGTGATATAGGGAGTGAGGTTGAATACCATTATACCAGTACCTCCCGCTGAGTAATCAATCAAACTGGAAAATAGTAGAAACTGAGTGTATTATTGTCCTGCTTGTTTGTGATTTTTATGATTTAGAAAATTTATTTACGTTAGACACCACTCCCTTTCTCTTCAGTTCTTATGCATTTGAATATTAGTTGCACGACTTGAAACTTGTGGAATCAGGATGGCATGAGCAAATCATATTATAGATGCTTTAACCAAGAGAAGATACTCTGTACATACCACAAAACAATTATGCTCTTTGGTTGACTTTGTAGTCCAAGATATAGTGTACGATCGGACTGAGCTGAGAAGAGTTCATAAGAAATAGAAGCTAAACTTGAATGCCGAGTACTACATAATTCTAGCCTGCACTTGGGTAAAGTTTGTGTTGCAACCCAGCTCATCACTTTTCCATAGAATGCAAGGATGGTTGGAAACTAGCTTGCTGGTTACGACGAATAAGATTTACAAGAGTTAAAAGGCATTGTTCGAGATTCTTCTTTTGACTTTCAGTTACACAAAGTGATCTTAATACTGGAAAAGTACATCACATACCGCACTAGTTGCATCAAACTTCACTCCAAGACCAACCTCAAGAAGAGCAATATCTACATGTTAGAGCCGAAGAAAGCAAGGGATTCGATGTAGAAATGTTATGCTAGAAATACATACACAGAGTCAATAATTTAGAAATCTCAGAATGTAATATATGATGTGATAGCTGATTTTCGTGTAGGTTACGCAAATAAAACTAGTGATGAGGATATTGCATGGTTGAACCCTATACATGGCTATATATATGTAATGACTGAAAACAACAAGTAGGGAAAGAGTACAGAGTGCTTGATGTCTATTATACCTGCTCAGCAAAAAAATATCTTGATTGCTAGCAAGGTGATGAACCTGAATAGTGTGGAATGCAAATATCTTCATGTTCTACTGAAGATACACACATTTGCCTTATCTTCGATCAGTTCTAACTTTCTTCCACTGCTATGCATCCAGCACAGAGTGCCATTATGTGATACAACAAACTTGAACATGTACTTTCAGTTTATTCCTGTCCAGCACCACCAATACTTCATATAGATATTTGCTAATGTAGGTAGTTGTTTCAAGTGTAAAATGATGAGCGTTTGTGTTCATGCATACAGTAACTCTTGTATTAACGTCATTCTCAAACAGCACCCGAGAACAAGAAGTTGAGTTCCTAAATCATTTCATTGATTTAACTCTTGATCAGTTTTTTTCTATTGTTTCTTGGGTAGTCTGTGCTATTCATTTCTTGACCGTTGATTAGCTGTAGCCCCCTTCATTTCTCTGGCCCTATAGATGTTGGTACGTAGTTGTATTTCTCTGTCAGCAGTCACTCAGTTGGCATTAATAAGTCAGTGAGATGTAGCAAGTGTTTTCTAATCTCAGTTTTTATTGTAACTCTCTGAAGGATTTTCTACGAGAGATGTCACAGAAAGATAAGAAGATCAACTTACTAGTAGACATGGGCTTTCCTGAAGATGAAGCAAATATTGCTATTAAAAGATGTGGTATGCTCTTTCTGAAATTTTTGTCTCGACAGTCATGCTTTCAGGGAGAAGGCAACTTAGACTATACATTTCTGTTTGAATTTTCCTAGGTGTGGATGCTGAACTCTGTGTATTAGTTGATTCGATTAGTGCATCACTGGTTGCAGGAGATTTCAATTCCAGAAACATATCTAACCATCAGGTACCTTGTGCCTTTATGTACATTTCAATAAGAAACGGTTCTGCTCTTTTAATTCGATGTAACTGAAATCCGTGTACATTTGGCAGGTTACGGATAGATGCTTTGATTCGTTTGGAGGGAGAAAGAAAGCAAGATTGATGGAAGAGAGCAAGAAAAGGAGGATGCAATATGCACAAGGCAGTGGACCCTCCTTTGCTGGTAGCCATGACGAGCCAACGCGTATCCCAGATCCTATGGTTGGATTTAATCTGCCCAGTGACAGGCAACCGTCAGTGATCAGAACGCTTCCTGAACAAGCTATCGGACCACCTTTTTTCTACTTTCAGAATGTGGCCCGAGCTCCAAGAGGTGCATGGACGACCATTTCAAAAAAATTCTACGACATTCAACCAGAGTTTGTGGATTCCAAGTATTTTTGTGCAGCTTCAAGGGAAAGTGGGTACATCCATAATTTGCCAATTGAGAACAGAGAAGCTCTTCTCCCTTTCCCTCCAAAGACCGTATTCGATGCATTCCCTCATTATAAGAAGTGGTGGCCTTCTTGGGACCCAAGAAGGCAGCTCAACTGCTTGCAAGCAAGTGTGGCAACTGCAAAGTTGACAGACCAGATCCAGCGTACTCTTGCAAGATCAGGCAACCCAAGTGTTCAGAAACATGTGGTGGATGAGTGCAAAACTTGGGATCTTGTCTGGGTAGGGAAAAACAAGGTTGCTCAGTTGGAGCCTGATGAGATGGAATCTCTGCTCGGTTTCCCAAGGGACCACACAAGGGGAGTCGTCAAGTCAGAGAGGTACAAATCTCTTGCGAACTCCTTCCAAGTTGATACAGTTGCTTACCACCTATCAGTGCTGAGGGACATGTTTCCCAATGGTGTCAATGTGCTGTCCTTGTCCACCGGAATTGGAGGAGGAGAGGTAGCTTTGCACAGGCTTGGGATCCGCATGAGGACAGTGGTGTCTGTTGAGGAAGGCGAAACTAATAGGAGGATTTTTGAGGGTTGGTGGGATCAGACCCAGACAGGCAAGCTGGTTCAGATTGCCAACCTGAAATCTCTCACTAATGAGAGAATTGCATCGTTAGTTGGTAGATTTCGTCGCTTCGACTTGGTGATTGGGGGCAGCCAAGGTGAGCAATCTGCTTTGTTGTACGACTACCCCAGAATCTTGGATGCCATCAAGTCAGCTATGGCAAGGATGTAAGCAAAGCATCATAGTACCTATTCCGTCACTTAGTGCTTATCTCTAGGAACCGCAGCTTCCCGCAGCTTCATCTATGTAAGGATGTAGGCTAAGCATCGTAGTACCTATTCTGTCACTTAGTGTTTATCTCTAGGAACCGCAGCTTCATCTATGTTTGAACATTGAGGTGACGTGGTGGATGTTTATTTGCAAGAAATGCCTTGTTTTCAGTATCCAAATTCTGTTTAGTGCTGGATTTTGCCATGCACTGCCTTACATGATGATCTTCTTGTCTGGTTGAGCTGGACATGTCATCTAACTGCTTCAGTTGTACACACTGCTAAGACTGGAATTTTGGTGTTTTACGTAGAGACAGAGACTTCTTTTGCTTAGTTGCTTCATATCATTTCCTCTGCTTACACTAAACACTGCATCAAGCACTCAACTGTGGTTTTCAGGCCATGAAAACAGTGAACACGATAAGGTTAAAAGAGGAAGTTGATTATGAAAAGCCCATATAGGAAGGTAAATGTGACCTGATCTTCTTCTGCTGTTAACATGTAGACAAGCAGGGTGTTTAATTTGCTATTTCCCACAGCATCTTTCCTCTAGCAAAGCATTTTAGCATAGACGATATTGTACATTTTAAGTGCAAAAGTGACTGGTACATTCACACAAACAAAAGACATCTTCTATTCTGGGATGGGATCCAAAAGAAGCTGATACAAATTCAGAGATAGTTCTCTCTGTTCTTTCTCTTGTTAGATTGTTTCGTTTCGCACACTAAGCCTGCCAAGCTGAAACAAGTACCAATATTGTTGGGGATAGAACTTGAAATGCATTCTTTGGCACTGACAGCACACTTCATTCTTTGGTAGTGATGAAAAGATTGTGCGTAACTGGTATTTCACTCAGGGCATACGTGTTTTTGGAAAAATACATTGTGCCTCATGTCGCTTTCATCCTGTATGATCTTCAAAGTCTGGGAAAATAAGCCTATCAGGCTACCAGGTCCTCAGGTTTCCCAAGTTTGTAAAGTTCAGAACTTGGGTCAGATTTTGTGATAGGGATTTTGGTATGTTATAAGACTTTAGAGCCTGCCTAACGCCCTTTACAAGGATAATATAGTGCTTCTTCTGTGCTAGCATGGATAGATATTCGGGAGCCGGTGTAAATGCTTTTTTGAATGGATATTTTGGATGTTGGAGCTCTGTGTTCATCATCAAGATTGAAAACAACAGCAGTGGATTTACAAAAAGAAAACAATTGCTCTGAAAAATGGCTTCACTTCTGTGTAACTTCTGCATGGTAAGTTAGATCATTCATACCCTAGTAGAACCTGTTCTGGTCACTCTCTTGGGGCTCTGAAACTAGATCATTCAGTAAACAATTGCTTCAAAACCTGGGGTCTCCTGGTTGCCTTTATCTACTGCACTGCAAACCAGAAGCTGAAGCTAGGTTCACAAAATGAAACTGAAGCTGAAACTGAAACTGTAGTCAGCTGAAATCAGGAGCAGACACCAATTCCTGCTCTGAAACTGAAACTGAAGCTCTACACATCGTTCTAGCGGACAGCAAGCACTATGCTCGACTGTGTCGCCAATGCTTAATCAAGTTCCATATCAGTACAGTTTCTTTGAGCTGAAATGGAACCTTTGTTGCCTGTGACCGCTATTGTGTTTTTTCCTTTTTGCGAGACCGCTATTGTGTTTGGTGTACCTGTAGTCAGTGTTCTTCGTTTGCTTCACATATGGATGACTGAGTGGTTGCAGGGTCTCTCTCTCTTTTTCTTTTTCTTTTTTGAAACAAGGCAAAAGACTTGCCAATTTCATTGATAAGGAGAAGGTTTAGACATAAGCCGCAAAGCGGCAAAGAAACAAAAATCTACTCTCGCGACATAAGACTACTCAGATGTTTCGCTCCCGCCAATGCCCAAAGTTTGTCCTCCTCTTTGATCCTTGCAACGACAACGGTGGTCGGGACGGCAGTGTTGTTAAAGATTCTGGCGTTTCGCTCCTTCCATATTTCCCAAGAAACAAGCATCATAACCGAGGCGGTGGCCTTTTTGATGTGGCCTCCACCCTCCACCGAACGGAGCCACCAATCGCGGACAGAGTTTTCATGGTGCCAAGCCATCGGCGAGTGGCCATGCATATGTCGAGCCAGCTGACAACTTCATCCCAAACTCGGGTGGTGAATCTACATTGAAAGAGGAGATGGGCGGCAGTCTCCGAGGCCTGCTTGCAAAGAGGGCATAGACCACAATTTGGCAACCCTCTCCGATGCAACCGATTTGCAGCCCACACACGGTTTTGCAGGATTAACCATGCAAAGAATTTGCACTTAGGCGGCGCCCAAGTCTTCCACGTTATAGCAGTGGTGTTACTGAGAACAAGCCCCGCAAATTGAGCCATGTATGCCGTGGAGGCTGAGTATTGGCCACTGGACGTGAACTTCCACGAAATTGTGTCCTTTCTATCAAGGTGGAGACTAACACCATCAATCTGTTATATCCATGGGATCGGGTAGGCTAGATCAATCCGGTAGACCTACGTTCTCCTTGTGGCTCGAGGAAGTCCTAGTGCCGGCCATGGTGACGATGGCCGGTGATGGCAGAGAGTAGTGGTGGCGGTGCTTCCCATCAGCACTGAAAGATCGAGGATGTCGCCTAGAGGGGGGGTGAATAGGCGCTTTAAAATAATTACGGTTTAGGCTTGAACAAATGCGGAATAAACCTAGCGGTTAATTTGTCAAGCACAAAACCTAAAAAAACTAGGCTCACCTATGTGCACCAACAACTTATGCTAAGCAAGATAAGGAACTATGTGATAGCAAGATATATGACAAAGAACAATATGGCTATCACAAAGTAAAGTGCATAAGTAAAGGGCTCGGGTAAGAGATAACCGAGGCACGCGGAGACGGCGATGTATCCCGAAGTTCACACCCTTGCGGATGCTAATCTCCGTTTGGAGCGGTGTGGAGGCACAATGCTCCCCAAGAAGCCACTAGGGCCACCGTAATCTCCTCACGCCTTCACACAATGCAAGATGTCGTGATTCCACTAAGGGACCCTTGAGGGCGGTCACCGAACCCGTACAAATGGCGACCCTTGGGGGCGGTCACCGAACCCGTACACTTTGGCAACCCTTGGGGGCGGTCACCGGTACCCGTCAACTTGCTCGGGGCGATCTCCACAACCTAATTGGAGACCCCGACGCTTGCCCGGAGCTTTACACCACAATGATTGAGCTCTGAACAACACCAACCGTCTAGGGCGCCAAGGCACCCAAGAGGAACAAGCTCTAGGGTGTCCAAACACCCAAGAGTAACAAGCTCAAGGGTACCAAGCACCCAAGAGTAATAAGCTTCTCAACTTGTAACTTCCACATATCACGTGGAGAACTCAAACCGATGCACCAAATGCAATGGCAAGGGCACACGGAGTGCCCAAATCCTTCTCTCTCAAATCCCACCGAAGCAACTAATGCTAGGGAGGAAGATGAGAGGAAGAACAAGAAGGAGAACACCAAGAACTCCAAGATCTAGATCCAATGGGTTCCCCTCACATAGAGGATAAAGTGATTGGTGGAAATGTGGATCCAGATCTCCTCTCTCCTTTCCCTCAAAGACTAGCAAGAATCCATGGAGGGATTGAGAGTTAGCAAGCTCGAAGAAGGTCAACAATGGGGGAAGAACACGAGCTCAAAGGATAAGGTTCATTGGGGAAGAAGACCCCCTTATATAGGAGGGGGGAAATCTAACCGTTATGTGCCCAGCCCGCACATGAGCGGTACTACCACTCCACGAGCGGAACTACCGCTCGAGCGGTAGAAGCAGGAAAAAAGAGCAATTAAACATGAACCTTGGGGCGGTAGTACCGCTTATAAGAACCCAAGCGGTACTACCGCTGGAGGAGCAGAACACGGGACCAAAAGGGGCAGGGCAGAGCAGAGAACGGCGGCAGTAATGCAGTAGCGGTACTACCGCCCGACCGGAGCGGTACTACCCCTTATAAGCGGTACTACCGCCCAATCGGGGCGGTACTACCGCTTATAGGCGGAACTGCCGTGCCTTACTGCCGTGCAACTACTGCTAAACCCGACACGAAAAGAGCAGACCCAAAATCGAGGCGGTAGTAGAGCGGTACTGGAGCGGTACTACCGCTTGATGCTACAAGCGGTACTACCGCTGCCACCGCGGTACTATCGCAGGGAGAAAAATAGAACGGTCATAACTTCTTCATATGAGCTCCGAATTGAGCAAACTCAAGCTTGTTTGAAACAAGACAACGAGTAGCATCAGCCAGGGGAGGTATGCCTAACAAAAATAGGAGAGAAACCTCCAACAGAGAAGAACCGGCACAACCTCCAACATCGAAAACATCATAGAAGATGCATGTGAACTCCGTTTTCGATGAACTCGAGCTTGTCAAGAAAATGACCATAAGCTCCAAATCTCACAAGGAGAAGAACCAAACAGGAACCAATAAAGATGATGCAAGGATGCAATGGTTTGAGCTCTCTATGAATGATATGATCAAGTTACTCATTGAGAGCCCCCCTTGATAGTACGACAATTGATCCTAAAACCCGGTCTCCCAACTACCATCATGAGACCGGTAAAATAGAAAACCTATCAAGGGCAAACCTTTGCCTTGCACATGGTCCACTTGATCTAGATGATGACGATCTTGACTCCCTCAAGTTGGACCACCTTTCTTGATTGCGTTGGCTCGATGAAGACTAGTTGATTGCTCCCCCATACTCCACTATGGGTGAGCCACTCTTCCGCACATCTTCACAAGTCCATTGTCACCACAATGGACGGTAAGCTTCAAGCATTTGATCTCTTCATGATGCTTCACTTGAACTTGCACACCACAACCTAACCCCACAAAGAACTCTCACGAAGATCATGGGTTAGTACACATAGCGTAATTGACAATACTTACCATACCATGGGATCGCTTGATCCCTCTCGGTACATCTTCTACGCTTTGTGTGTTGATCAACTTGATTCACTCTTTGACTTAGTCTTGATCAACCTCTCACATGACCAATCTTTAGGTAATTCCTTGAATGGCACCTTGGTCATCACAAACTCTCCTTGAAACCAACAAATGGACTCCAAGAAAAGTCTATGGACAAATCCTTCAAATAAAACTCAAGGCAACCATTAGTCCATAGAGATTGTCATCAATTACCAAAACCAAACATGGGGGCACCGCATGTTCTTTCAAGCACTACACTAACCCTAGATCGGTAGGGGATGTAGGTGGGGTGTACGGCGTCGCGACAAACCTCGTGTTGCGAGCCGCGACCCCCACCTCATTATATAGTGCAGGCGACAGGGGCCCGTCAACCATAGTGGGTTGAGCGCCCCTGATCAGGGCGCGGATCTAAGGGCCCGGGGGGGCGTTGGGCCCACACGATGGAGATCATCCTAACATTCTCCCCCTTGATCTCAACTTTTACTTTTGGCCTTATACTTTTACTTTACTCGTTTCATAACAGACCAATACATAGAACATGTTTCATCATCACAGCTCAATTGCCGATAGAATCAGACAGCCACAACATACCTTTGTGTTCTGAAACAAATTCTTTAACCTTGGGCCCTTTATTGTCCGAAAATCTTAGACTATACCATAAAACCCATGTCCATTGTGTGTTCTCCAAACACATTGGGTGGTAAGCCTTTAATAAGCAGATCTACAAACACTTGTCTGTTGCTTTTATGGTTCGAGCATTTCTACATAATTCCGGACTTTCTCCTTTACAACACATAACTCTGTGTCAATGTGTTTGGCATCAACACTTGACTCATTGTCATAGGAGCGACAAACTTAAAATGGTTATCGTTGTTGTCAACCATTATCAACTCCGGATACAGGTCTTCTTAACCATTTTGCCTGTCCCTCAGCCTCATATCAAACTATAACATGTTTTTGCATTGCATTGATGGTAATTATTTCATTCTTTGGAGCTTTTCCACACCAAAACTCCAAGTGTGAAAGTTAGCGACAATTGTGGATTTCGCTATACATTTCACAAGTCCTGTCTATGTGTGCTCACAACCTTTTGAGAGCACTTATTTCTTTCAGCATGAGGCCGATATCTTTGACTCCATTCCAGTGATCTATATATGGACTGGACATTTCCAAAACAACCCAGATACATGAACTGTGTAATATATTGAGCGCTTTAAATGAGGTGGGATCAACCTCCATTTGAATTTCACTAACATAGACTTTATAGTAATCAGAAGTATCTGACTTTCTCATTCCTTGAGACCATCTATGTCTCAGGTACTGGCACTTCTTCCATATGGGATTGTTTTTGCTCTGTCATTGCCAAGAGGCAAATTAATTGTAGTTTTTCATTTCCAAGAGGCAATAGGTTTTACAAGGACCTTTATCACGAGATCCATGTTTACTCATTCCTCCTTTATAGAGGTAACAACAGGTGTTGTATAGGTCATACAACATGCTCCCTCAGATTACTCCACCTTCACTAAAAAAGATGTATCTTTAAACTTTATTATTTGGGTTTATTTTGTTAAAACTTTCTTCTTTATGGCACTTTAAGCACCGTCTTAGTATTCCATAGTCTGCTTTCGGAACTGTAGAAGATCCAGCAATACAACTATTTCTTTTCTTTAGGGGTATTATTATGACCGGCGTACTCCCCCAGACAATCACATTTTTCATCACATTATCTAAAGTATAGGGGATCATTCTTAATTTATCTCATATTTCTTTCTCCCCCTCGAAATGTGGCAAGGACTTTTCTGCCACAATTTCGAAAACCATTCATAACTCTTGTGAATTGAGGAAACTTTGATTATCTACTTCATTCATCTGATTACTTCATACGAAATGAAGTTATCTGTTGACTGGTATGGGAGTACTTTTTCCTCATTCCATTTCAGAAACTGAACAAAGTTCTTTATCATTAGTACTTTTGCAAGTCACACTTGCATATCATTATTATCTTTAGGTTCATCTGTAACTTCTATTCTCTTTGGATTTATTGAGTGCTTAATGACCATTACACATAAAGTGTACGGTCGATACTAGGAAAACCTAATAGCTACTCCATGCTTTTCTCCCAGAGTGGGACATATTAAAAGCACATGAGTCATCATATCTTTCTCCTGTCATACAGGATAAGTCCTTTGCCGAAATTTCTCCTGCCATACAGGATTTTTGACATAATACTATGCCAACTTTACCCCGTTACGCAGGTATTTTCCCAGACTTTTCCTGCCATGCAGGTTTTATCATAATCATCTTTTCCCGCTATGCGGGTAATTCCCTGTAAGGGACATAACTGCCAGAATTGGCTCTTTTGACTGCATATTCAATCATCAAATTCAGAAATAAATCCAAATGCTCTTTTGACACACATGCTTGATCCGGCATTGATCAAATTAAACACGCATGTTGCTTGTTTCAACTCAAATTATGTTGACTGAATAATCTTCTTCATAGAGAGTACATGAAAGACATTCGTCAACCAAGACTCTCAATGATCTATCTCTTTTCTTTTCTTGGATTAATATCCAAGAATCCTTTTCTTTTGAAGCCATTCTTTAGAGAGAACATACTCCCTCATGTTATGACCTTTCTTGGTCATCTTTCGGGTCACAAGTACCCAGCCATTCGCTTTCACGAATGAAAGCATGGAAAACTTTTAGTCTGAGAAAAGTTAGCCAATAATCAACAATAATGAGCATAAAAATAACCCCATGTTAGTCTGGTTAAAAAATATGCACATTAAACTTTTTAAAACTTTCTTTTTATATTCTAAACCATCGTTGTGGCAGAATTAGAATAAAACATCATCCTTCTACATTAATTTCATATCACCGTTGGGCGGAAATGGAAATAATGCATCTAACTCATAAACAATGTGATGATAGTATTTCTATTAAACAACTTTGCTAAGAAATAATAATCATCATCAACTTTATTGCAGCGGGAACAAGAAATATATATTTCTCTAGCTCAAGAGCATTTCTTGATCTTTATCTGTTCTTTGAAAATTGATCACTTTGATACAAAATTTATCAGAGATTTAAGCTTTGAACATAAGACTCATAGAATTATAGTACTGTTATCATCAACGTTGGTCAGAAAATAACAATACCATATTTTAACTTTAAAAACAAATATATTTCTTTGTCATAACGGAAACTATCAGAATCTGATTTCATCCACAGGGGGGAAAACATTGCTAAGAACAGTTCTGCCAATTAAATTTTCCCGTTGATTCCAATTTAATTAGAGGATAAAACTTTTACTTTACAGGGGAAACTTTACAATATTCTATTCAGAAACTCTGTAGTCTTTTACTATCTAAGCATTTTTAACCGGTTGGCTCAAAATTGCATTAGAGAAGCAATAATTTAATCTTTTACTTTAGTTCTATTCACTTTTAAAAGATCACTTTTATTTTTATTTTGCAGCAAAAAACATGAATAAAAAATCATGAACTTTTTACTCTTTACAGAAACTTTTCTTTGACCAAATAAAAATTCATGAACTTTATTATTTTCTGAAAAATTTCTATTTTATTTTCAGAAACTTTTTTTGTTTACTTTTCTATTTTCTAAACAAAATTTTCGTTGGAAATTTTTTTGCATAGAAGAACTATTTGAAATCTGCCCAAAAACTGGACAAATAACAAAAAAACTAAAATACAAAACGGCAGCAGCCGGCCTCAACTCGGCCTAGCGTGCTAGGCCCCCAGCCTGCTTTGCGCGCCGCGGTCGCCGGCCTCGTCACTTTCGGTCCAAGAGGCCCAGCGACGGGGCTAGGTTTTGCATCCTGGTCATTCAAGGTGATCAAACGGTGGACCGCAGTTCTCGTTCGAACAAAAACGCCCACACCGGCCTCTCTGGACGAAACCCTAGTCAATTTCCCCTCTTACCCCGTCTCTGTACGCCTCTCTCGCGCACTCCGGCGGCGGTCCACCGCGCCGCGTCGACCGCTGGCGACGGCATCGAGCTGCACTACACGAGCCTGCCCTTTCCCCCTCCTTTCCTAGGACAGAGAGAGCGAGAGAGTGGCGCAACCCTCTGCTCCCCTTTGAGCGCTTGTTGTTGCTCTCCTTGCCGGAGACAGCAGGAGAGAGGGGTTCACCCCGGCAGCCGACGACAGCGTCGCCCCACCGTGCCGCACGAGGCTCTCTGCCTCCTCCCCCATTTTCTTTCCATCTTTCAAGCCCCCCATCCACCAAAACTAGTGGCAGATCGAGATGCGGCGGCCCCCTCATCCCCCTTGTCGGCGCATGCGAGCTCCCGAAGGAGAGCGCACCGCCGTCAAGCGGCTCGATGGCGGTGCCCTTTGCCCCTCTCGGGGTGATGTTCTTCATCCCGGATCCTTGGCATGCCGATGCGATTTGGGATTGAGAGGAACAGCGCAGCCATGTTCGGCTGTAAGGGCATATTTATCCCCAAGGTGTTTTGGTGATTGATGACAATGCTTTTGCGGACTAATCATGTGCGTTAAGTTTTTCAGAGATTCATCCTTTGGCACGAGACGATTCTCTCCCCTCGATGTTTTATTCAAGACGGTGTAGCTCTTTCGTTTCTATGTTGGTGGACTAGTTTCGTAGGAGTCTCCCGTACTATCAAGAGGGGATCCGCTTTGGTAAGGCTAGGGTGGAATCAACACGTACACATCTTTATCGCACCCGCTGTTCCTTTCTGCTTCAATGGAGTTCCCTTTCCTCTCCTAGCTTGCTCTGACTGGTCCCAGCGGTAGTATCACGGTCCTCAGCGGTAGTACCACCGAAGCACATCAAGCGGTAGTACCGCTCCTCAAGCGGCAGTACCGCTTGCTGTCTTCGGCCGTAGTACTGCTGAGGCTCCGGGCTACTACCGCCTCGACTCGAGGCCTCTGTTTTTCGTGTCGGGTTGTGCGGTACTAGTTGCGGCAGTAGTGGCGGTAGTACCGCCCCAAGCGGTAGTACCGCCCTTACCTCCGCGGTAGTACCGCTCTGGGCCTAGGTCCTTGCTATCCTCGCGTGCGCGGCAGTACCACTGGGAGGGAACAGTAGTACCGCTGGCTCAGTGGTAGTACCGCCCACCCAAGCGGTAGTACCGCTTTGTGCATGGCTGCTTGGGGGTAACGGTTGGATTTCCCCCCACTATATAAAGGGGTCTTCTTCCCCAAAGTTGACCTACCTCTTCCCCCAAAAGCTCCATTGTTGCTCCAAGCTCCATTTTCGCCCGATCTCTCTTCCTAGCCAATCAAACTTGTTGATTTGCTCGGGATAGGTTGAGAAGGCCCCGATCTACACTTCCACCAAGAGAAATTTGATTCCCCCACTAATCCCTAGCGGATCTTGTTACTCTTGGGTGTTTGAGCACCCTAGACGGTTGAGGTCACCTCGGAGCCATAGTTCATTGTGGTGAAGCTTCGTGGTGTCGTTGGGAGCCTCCAATTAAGTTGTGGAGATATCCCCAACCTTGTTTGTAAAGGTTCGGTCGCCGCCTTCAAGGGCACCAATAGTGGAATCACGGCATCTCGCATTGTGTGAGGGCGTGAGGAGAATACGGTGGCCCTAGTGGCTTCTTGGGGAGCATTGTGCCTCCACACCGCTCTAACAGAGACGTACTTCCCTTTAAAAGGAAGGAACTTCGGTAACACATCCTTGTCTCCATCGGCTCCACTCTTGGTTATCTCGCGCCTTTACTTGTGCAAGATATTTGTGTTGTATCCCTTGCTTGCTTGTGCACTTATTGTTGTTGCATCATATAGGTTGTTCACCTAGTTGCATATTTAGACAACCTACTTTGATGCAAAGTTTAATTTGGTAAAGAAAAGCTAAAAATTGTTAGTTTCCTATTCACCCCCCCCCCCTCTAGTCAACTACATCGATCCTTTCAATTGGTATCAGAGCCTCGTCTCTTTATTAAGGACTTTGCCGTCTGAAGAGTATGGTTGACACCGTAGACGGTGGGGAGGAGGAGCACTCCGGTGTGAATCCTATCTCGTCTACGGGTAATGGGGAAACCGCGGTGTCCCGTGAGGAATTCAATGTGGCCTTGGACACATTGAAAACCTCCATGACAACCACGGTTGAAAGCATGTTTAATAAATTCTTAGAAGGACTTAAGCTACCTACCTCGCCGCTGAAAGTGGGTGATCCCGCTAACAAGGTGACGGATGCTAACTCCGACAAGGGGGAAGCTAATAGTGAGAAGGGTCCTTCTACTAGTGGTAGAAATGGCACCGGCATCTTTGCCCATGTGGAACCTCCAACTTATGGAGGACCGATTCCCTCTACTCATTTATATCATGCCGGCCCACCTCCTAAGATTGTGAAAAATGAGGATTTTGATTCTTGGGTGTATCGCTTCAAGCGTCATTTAAATCATGTGAATACTAATATTTGGAGAATCATTGAAGAAGGTTTCTATCCACATGACCGAAGCAACTTCACCCCTAGAGAAGCAGTGGATGATCAATTCAATGAGAATGCTCTCTTCATCATCCAAGATGCTATCCTCCCCGAAGATCTCCCTCATCTCCGACCCTATGTCATGGTAAAAGACGCATGGCAATGCGTTGTGTCTCTCTATCGGGGAAGCGCAAGCATTCAACGCTCCAACTATGAAGTGGTGCAAGATGAAGCCGATGAGTTTGCAATGAAAGAAGATGAAGAACCTCGTGAGCTCTTTCGGAGAGTAACCAAACTCGCGGTCTCACTCCGAGATCATGGGAGCAAGGACACGGATGATAATTGGATCAAGCGCAAGTTTCTCAAGGCCATGATGCCCTACAACAAGCCCATGCCCTCCGTCATTCGTCAAAGACCGGACTTCCACTCCACGACCTCAAGTGAAGTGTTGGATGAGTTCGTTGCAATGAGCATCTTGGACAAGACCGACAATAACGCGGTGCTCCGCTCTCAAAGGGCGAAGAAGCCCAACCTTGCCTTGAAGGCCAAGGTTATTGTGGAAGAAGAGGAAGAAGAGGAAGATGAGGAGAGCAACCCCGAAGATACAAAATATGATTATCATGAGCACATGGCTCTTGCTTCAAGGCAATTTTGGAGCAAGAAGAACTCAAGGCCCAATTTCAACAAGAACAACTCAAGTGGCTTCAAGGGCAAGCAACGAGTAAGAACTTGTTACAACTGTGGCAATGTAAGCCATTTTGTTGTGAATTGTCCGTATGAGAAGCGGGAAGACAATGGTGGCAAGCTCATCCGAAAGGACAAGGCCAAGTCCTTCTCCAACAAGAAAAACTTCACCAAGAAAACTCCTACTCAAGGGTTGGTGGTTCAAGAAGAATACCGTGAGGATGACGATGATGATGAAGATAGTGAAGCAATGGCCATGGCATCCGTTGCCATTGCCACAACTCCCCGGATGTCTCTCTTCGATTCACCCAACGAGAACATCACCGCCAAGTGCCTCATGGCTAAAGCCACCAACAAGGTAACCCCCAACATCAAAACCACCATCATTACTAATCCCTCTTTGATGGATGGCATTGATGAAGGTGAGGGGTCTAATGAGGAAGTAAATTAATTCGAGTGTTTTATGAGTAAGCTAAAGGGCAAATCCAAGAAGCACTTTGTTGCTCTCTTGGAACAACTTGGTGAAGCCAATGACATGATCGAGGCTCATGAAGAAACCATCTCTAAGATGGAAGGTCATAGTCGTGACTATGCCGATGAGATATCGGATCTCTCTAATGCTCTTGAGGAAGAGCGTGGGCATCGTTTGGATCTTGAGGAGTCACACAACGATGACCATGCCAAGTTAAAGAAAGATCTTGATCATGCTCTTGTTGTGTCTCGTGTGCTATCTTCCGAGAAGGCTAAACTTGGGGTTGATCATGCTAGACTCAAGGAGGAGTTTGATGTACTTGACGAGGCCCACAAGGTCTTGAAGGGTGCTCATGCAAACCTCAAGGAGTCTCATGCTCAACTCCAAGTTAAGCTAACCAAGGAAAAGGCCACCTTTCCTCATATGGTATTAATTGATAATGCATATGCCACTAACCCGTGTTGTGAGCATGTGCATATTGTGGAGGAGAATGCCAAATTGAAGTATCAACTTGAGAAAGGCCTTGTGACATGCATTCAAGGTGAGAAGAACCTCAACGACCTTTTGAGAAATCAAAAGGAAGTTGTGGCCAAGGAAGGAATTGGGTTCGCACCCAGGTCCAAGATCAAGAAGAAGAACGACAAGACCAAACGACCTCCTCCTCTCAAGCAAACCTTTGTGAAAGAGGGAGAGGGTGCTCCTAAGGAGAAGAAGAATAATGTGAAGGGTGTTGATGTCAAAAAGGGCAAAACCACCTCCTTCTCCAACAAAGCCGGCGACTTTAACCCTTCTTATGTGTTGTGTCGTGCTAGTGATGGGCATGTTTATGCTAAATTTGTTGGTTCTCCTTATGAGTACATTGAATGGTCTATTTGGGTTCCTAAGACCCTTGTTACTAATATCAAAGGACCCATTACTAAATGGGTACCTAAAACCAAGCATTGATCTCTTGTAGGTGTTTGCTTCCGATGGAGGATCATGGTTGCTCGATAGTGGAGCAACAAATCATATGACCGGGAGCAAGGACTTGGTGGTGGACGTGCAAAAGATTCCATCTATGCCCACCGATGTCGAGTGGGGTGATGCCTCACATTCTAAGGTATTGGGTCTTGGCAAGGTTGTCATTTCTCATGATCTAACGATCGAGAAAGTCATGCTTGTCGAGTCCCTTGCATACAATTTACTTTCCGTTCATCAACTTGCACTCATGGGTTTTGCCACTTTCTTTGATATTGATACCGTGGCCCTCTTGTGGAGCAAGACTCTTAAAGTAGCCTTTGTTGGGCATGTCGAGAACGGTCTCTATGTGATTAACTTTTCGGAGCGACCCACTAAGACCGCGACATGCCTAATGGCTAAAGTTGACGTGGGATGGCTTTGGCATCGCCGTTTAGCCCACATCAATATGAGATCTTTGCAAAGTCTTCTCAAGGGGGACCATGTCCATGGACTAACAAATGTTAGTTTTGCCAAAGCTCGTGCTTGCAGTGCTTGTATCGAAGGAAAGTGATACGTCTCCAACGTATCTATATTTTTTGATTGCTCCATGCTATATTATCTACTGTTTTGGGCAATATTGGGCTTTATTATCCACTTTTATATTATTTTTGGGACTAACCTATTAATCGGAGGCCCAGCCCAGATTTGCTGTTTTATGCCTATTTCAGTGTTTTGAAGAAAAGGAATATCAAACGGAGTCGAAACGGAACGAAATCAACTGGAGAAGTTATTTTTGGAAGGAAAGCCACCCGATGGACTTGGAGTGCACGTCAGGAAAGAAGGGAGGTGCTCCCGAGGGTGGGGGCGCGCCCACCCCCCTGGGACGCGCCCCCTGCCTCGTGGCCCCCCCTTCGGTCCACCGACGTACTTCTTTCACCCATATATACCTACGTATCGTAAAACTTCCAGAACAAAAGATAGATCAGGAGTTCCGCTGCCGCAAGCCTCTGTAGCCACCAAAAACCTCTCGGGAGCCCGTTCCGGCACCCTGCCGGAGGGGGAACCCATCACCGGTGGCCATCTTCATCATCCCGGCGCTATCCATGACGAGGAGGGAGTAGTTCACCCTCGGGGCTGAGGGTATGTACCAGTAGCTATGTGTTTGATCTCTCTCTCCCGTGTTCTCCCTCGTGTTCCCTCTATGGCACGATCTTGATGTATCCCGAGCTTTGTTATTGTAGTTGGATCTTACGATGTTTCTCCCCCTCTACTCTCTTGTGATGAATTGAGTTTCCCCTTTGAAGTTATCTTATCGGATTGAGTCTTTTATGAGAACACTTGATGTATGTCTTGCCGTGCTTATCTGTGGTGACAATGGGATATCATGTGCCACTTGATGTATATTTGGTGACCAACTTGCGGGTTCCACCCATGAACCTATGCATAGGGGTTGGCACACGTTCTTGACTCTCCGGTAGAAACTTTGGGGCACTCTTTGAAGTACTTTGTGTTGGTTGGATGAATCTGAGATTGTGTGATGCATATTGTATAATCATGCCCACGGATACTTGAGGTGACAATGGAGTATCTAGGTGACATTAGGGTTTTGGTTGATTTGTGTCTTAAGGTGTTATTCTAGTACGAACTCTTTTATAGATTGATCTGAAAGAATAACTTTGAGGTGGTTTCGTACCCTACCATCATCTCTACGTTTGTTCTCCGCTATTAGTGGCTTTGGAGTGACTCTTTGTTGCATGTTGAGGGCTTGTTATATGATCTATCTATGTTATTATTGTTGAGAGAACTTGCACTAGTGAAAGTATGAACCCTAGGCCTTGTTTCCTATCATTGCAATACCGTTTACGCTCACTTTTATCTTTAGTTACCTTGCTGTTTTTATTATTTCAGATTACAAAAACCTATATCTACTATCCATATTGCACTTGTATCACCATCTCTTCGCCGAACTAGTGCACCTATACAATTTACCATTGTATTGGGTGTGTTGGGGACACAAGAGACTTTTTGTTATTTGGTTGCAGTGTTGTTTGAGAGAGACCATTTTCATCCTACACCTCCCACGGATTGATAAACCTTAGGTCATCCATTTGAGGGAAATTTGCTACTGTCCTACAAACCTGTGCACTTGCAGGCCCAACAACATCTACAAGAAGAAGGTTGTGTAGTAGACATCAAGCAGTTTCTGGCGCCGTTGCCGGGGAGGTGAGTGCTTGAAGGTATATCTTTAGATCTTGCAATCAAATCTTTTTGTTTCTTGTTTTAGCACTAGTTTATTTTATAAAAGAAAACTACAAAAAATGGAATTGAATTTACCTCATACGCTTCATCTTTTTAATATCTTTCGTGAGTATGATGGAAAGGAAATTTGTGCCAAAGTGTTAGAAGAAGAATGCATTAAAATGTTTGGCACTAAATCTTTGAATGATGAGCATGATTGCAATGTTGTTAGTATGAACTCCTTGAATATCCATAGTACTAATGATGATTGCACTAGTTATGATGAAAATGCCTCCTATAAACATGTCAATTTTTGTGGAGTAGATTGGGCTTGCAAGTACACACCAGATAGGGAAGATAGATATTGCAAGAGGCATAAGTATTTAGAAACCAAATTGTTGCAAGAAGAGCTAGATGAATGTGCTGAAAGATTCAATATTTTTCATGCCCCTTGTGAACTTTGCAATGAACACGGTCATTTAAAGCTCCAATGCTGTTTGTTTCATGATCAAGTCGTGTCCAAATATTGTGATAATTTGATTACCCTTGAGCATCATAAAGAGCTTAGTCTTCTTTTGGGGTATGAAGAAATGAAACATATAACCAAGGGTATTCCAAAATTTAATCTTGATAGATTTCTTGATTTTGATCTAGAGGATATTTATTTGTATTGTGCGGAGAATTGCATTGAAAATCCTTATATTGCCAATTACATAAAGAAAAGAAAGCAAATAGAAGATGAAGAGAATACTAATGAAAGGGAAGAGACTTCCCAATCTCCTCCTGTTATTTCTTATGATGAATCAGGTAACGAGGAGGAGGCTTCTATTCAACCAATCTCATCAATAAGGAGATGAAAGAGGAAGGTTGAACCCACACATAATGTGAAGAAGAAGAAGAAGAAGAAAAGAAGGAGCAACAAAGGTAGAAAGGTATCTGATGCGGAGCATCCTTCCATCATCCCCATGGACTCTACATCAACACATCCAACCCCACAAGGACCTATGACTCGAGCACGTGCAAGAGCTCTTGAAACCGAGGTGACATCACTCCTCTCATAATTCCCCTTCGATTCACATGAGACATGGTTACTACCTCAAACGGAAATGCTATGCATACTCAGGTACCAAGGAGTCAACCATGAAGAGGCTAGGAAGCAAGGAGAACTGGAAGCGGAAGACATGCGAGAAGACGGAGAGGAAAAAGCACCAAGGACCAGGGTGGCCGGACGATCCGGACGGCGTCCCGGACGATCCGGACAGAGCCCGGACGATCCGGACCCCGGCCCAGACGATCCGACTAAATCAACCGAGGATTCCCAAAGCTCCAACCTGAAGCCGGATCATCCGGACCAAGTCCCGGATCATCCGGACCCGGCCCGGACGTCCGGGCCTCCAGCCGGACATCCGGCCCTGCGCGACCACCAGCCGACCCTCCGGCTCATCCGGGCCTCCACCCGGATCATCCGGACCAGCCCGGATCATCCGGACCCTCGTCCGGATCATCCGGCCAGCGCCTGCGCGCGCGTGTTGGGCTGAGCCCATGTACCCCTTCGCCCCAACTCTATATATAGGACCCCATCTCCTCATTTTGAGACTTAGCATTGGATTGTGAGAGCCTTTGCTCATCCACTCGGTTACTTCTCCTCGGGGATCAGGACCTCCTCGGAGAAGATCCCCCTGCGGATTCAAGACCCCTATCTAGGGAAGAACATCAAGGCCTCCTCTTGGAGATGAACGGTTCCTTTGTATCCTTACCTTTGTTGACTATGTATCTTGTGGATCTCATATGTGTGTGGTGATCTAGCACTTGTGTGATCGATTCCTTGTTGGTTGAGTGATTCCCTCTCGTTTTCCCCATGTTTCCCCTTGTGCTTCCGCGTGTTCTTCGTGATTCCCCCCGTAGGATCCACTCCAAACGTGAAAGATCGACGCTATAGGGTTCCACCCTACATCATATGGTATCATGAGCCACGTTGATCACGTTTTTGGAGCCCCTACCCCGTGTTTTCTAGCTTGATTTTGTTGTTTTCGTCCTAAAATCCGAAAATCCCCACAAAAATACCCCCCAAATTTTTTTGTGATTTGTTGGTTTTGATGATGTTTTGTTGTTTTTGATCCGTGGATTCAGTGTGTAACTCGTGGATCTTGCTTTTCCCCACCTTCTCCCCCTCGAAATCCATCCAAAGTCCCCGAAATCGTCAAATTTCTCCCCGTTTTCGTGTTCTTCCCGAGCAGTTCCCGTGCGAGTTGACCTGCCCGGATCATCCGGACCTCGACCCGGATCATCCGGACGTTCCCGGATCATCCGGCTCCTGGCCCGGATCATCCGGCTTCCGCTGACGAAGCTGCAGTTCTTCAGCCCCCCTCCACCACCACCACCACCTACACCTACATACCACCTCCCCACTCCAACCACCACCACTTCCATTTGCCAAAACCCCACGACACAACCTCCGTACCACCATTCGAATTTGAGTTCGAGAATTTGAGTTGAGATTTCCGTGTCCTATTGTGTTTCGGCTATTTAGGTGCGGTGAGACTTCAACAACAAATGCTCATTTTGATCGACTACTCATCTTCGCTACGGACGGTAACCTCGACGACATCTTTGTCATACCTTGCAATTGCATTGATAACCATCATAGACCATCTTTTGCGTTGCTTACCCATCGAGACTAGCCATTGAGTATTGCCGGCAACGTGACTTGTGCACATTAGTTGCATACACCATATCATACATACCTTCGTGGTGCATATCTCGGAATCAACTTGTGTGTCACAAAGTTGTCATCGCATACACAATTGCTATCTTAGTTCATCAAGTTGCATAAGAAAAGAGCTCACAAGAGAAAGAGCCACTCAAGCTTTTAAGCAAAGAGGAAAGATAAGCAAAGAGCTTATAAGCAACAAGCATAGCATCATACAACATTAAGATTGTCATATAAGATCATCTTGGATCATTGCACCGAAATACCATACATATAGCATACTTGGGATAGAGATCGTTGCATTTTTGCCTAGTAGGTTGTGCACAAGCTCCGTATCCGCCTATTGTGCAATCGTGCTAGCGTCTCTCTAGTATTGTGCAACAAGAGCATTTTCGTGGATTCCACATTTTGGCTCACTTTTGGTTTGCACAATCCCATTTATCTATTTGCGTGTGTGTTTCCGTGTACCACTACTTGCTTGGTCTACTTGTTGCATATGCGAATTTGCGAATCTTCTTCAACATTTTTGAGTCAAGCTAACGATTGCAATCAATTTTGTGCCACCATCCTAACCAAGCTCCACCAAAAGCTTTTACTTGTGTAGGTGTGAGAATCGACAAGGATCGGTACCAATAGTGCTATTTCATTGTCCACATTTGAGTGAACTTGATTCATCTTCAACTTTGGTCAAAGGTACATTGGTATTCGTTCTTCTCCTTCTACCACTCACAATTTGCTTGAAATGATGGATATGCCAAGTTCTTCTACAAATCCACTCTTCATCGAGCAAGACGACGACATGTCATCATATGTCACCAAGAGCCACCTCTTTGGCCCACAACGAGCTCTCCATCAAGAGCAACAAGCAATGAGCGAACGCATCGACAACCTCGCCACGGACTTGCGACTCTCCGAGCAACGTACAAGAGACTACTTCGACAACAAGCTCGACGCGCACAAGAAAGAGAACGATGCAAGAATGGACGAGATCCGCGCCTTGTTGGTGAACCGGCATCCTTCTACTTCCTCACACTCAAGACGGAGCCACTCAAGTCGCCACTCCGACGACTCCTCTTCGACGAGCCGCGCGTCAAGACCGTCATGCATCTCGCAACCCACTACATGACAAGCATCCCCAAGAGCAAGTTGATGAACAAGTTCCTCGTCCTCAATCGAACCAAGTGGTGTTTGCTCAAGCTCAAGAACGACAACGTCTTCGTCTCCAACAAGAACAAGAACGAGCGCGCCTACATCAAGAGCAACAAGACGCCGAGGCTCAACATCTTCAACAACAACAACGAGAAGCACAAGCTCTTGAGGCGGAACGTGCCCTTCAAGCATCAAGTCGAGCTATCGCCAACCGCAATCGCGAAAGGCGCAATCAAGAGGAAGCCCTTCGAGAAGAAATACAAGAGAGGAACTACCATCCGCGTGCGCAACGTCAAGCCCCACAAGCTCCTCCACAAGCTCCTCAAGCTCAACCTAAACCTCAAGGTCAACAAGAGCAAGTTGATCATGGACTTCCTCCTCGCCAAGAGCAACATGAGGATGATTACCCTCCACGACAAGGGCATCATCATCACCATCGACCACAACACAATGAAGAGCAACGCTATGGCAAGCTAAAGTTCACAATGCCCAAGTTCAATGGAAGCAACGATCCCGAAGAGTACCTCTCATGGGCGTTGAAGGTCGACAAAATCTTTCGTTTGCACAACTATGAGGAAGAGAAGAAGATCGCTATGGCATCACTTGAGTTCCAAGACTATGTGCTCATATGGTGGGAACAAGTCCTTGAGCGCCGACAAGCACGAGGTGAACCTCCAATCACCACTTGGGATCAAATGAAGGATGTCATGAGAGCACGCTTTGTGCCCACTTACTACAACCGTGATCTCTTCAAGAAGCTACAACTCCTCAAGCAAGGAACAAAGAGTGTTGAAGAATACTACAAAGAAATGGAGATTGCCATGATTCGAGCCAATGTCACGGAAGATGATGAGCAAACAATGGCACGATTCTTGAATGGACTCAACCATCCCATCAAGAAGATTGCCGATTTCCAACCCTACTCCAACCTCATTGAGCTCGTGCATCAAGCTACAAAGGCGGAACGTCAAGTGCAAGATGACTTCAAGTACGCCAAGTACTCCTCCAAGACATACGGCTTCTCCAACACCCAAGCTTCAACAACTACTCCAACTTCGACATCAACCAAGCCTTCTCCAAGCAACGACGACAAGTCAAGTTACAAGAAAACTTCCGCAAGTTCAAGTCGTCTTCCTCCTACTACAAGCAACACTAAGCCGCGTGCTTCATCATCTACTCCAACTGATGAGACCGTCAAGACAAGCTCCTTCAAGTGTTTCACTTGCGGCGGCCGAGGCCACAAGTCATATGAATGCACCAACAAGCGCACTATGATACTCAACGACGATGGCACATACGACTCAATGAGTGAAGATGAAATGGACGCTATTGAGCAAGTGGCCATGCACCGGCACATCAACGAGGATGAAGATGATCAAGTCTTTTGTGATGAAGATACAAGCCCCGCTCTTGTTGTCTCCAAGGTCTTGACACTTCAACATCAACAAGAAGAAGACCAAAGATGCCACATCTTCCACACAAAGGCCGGCATCAATGGACGATCCGTCAAGGTCATCATCGATGGAGGTAGTTGCCACAACTTGGCAAGCGAAGAACTATGCTCCAAGCTCCAATTGGTCAAGAAGAAGCATCCGCAACCCTACAAGGTTCAATGGCTAAGTGACTCCAGCACTATACGAGTTGAGCATACGGTCCAAGTATCCTTCAAAATAGGTGCATATGAGGACACTTTGGAGTGTGATGTGGTCCCAATGACCGTTTGCCACCTCCTCCTTGGTCGGCCATGGCAATTCGACCGTGGTGTCTACCATAATGGGCGTACAAACCACTATAGCTTCAAGATGAAAGGAAAAGAATATGTCCTACGACCCATGTCTCCTAGTCAAGTGATAGCCGACAAACAAGCCACCAACCAAAGAGAGAAGAGTGAGAAAGTGAGCCACCAAAAAGTGAGTGAGAGCCACAAGCCAAATTTGAGCGCCTCTTCGCCTAGAGAGAAAAACCTCATACTATTCGCCACCAAACATGAGATGAGAGAAGTGTGTGAGAACCCATCGAGTGTGATGCACTTTGTCCTTGTGTGCAAGGATGGAGAACCAAAAACTAACACCATTCACGAGCTACCTTTGGTGTTTCAATCTCTTTTGCAGGAATTTCAAGATGTTTTCCCCGATGAGCTACCTCCGGATCTACCTCCTCTACGAGGCATTGAGCATCGAATCGACCTCATCCCCGGAGCGCCATTTCCAAACAAAGCTCCATACCGTGTCAATCCCGAAGAAACCAAGGAGATTCAACGGCAAGTACAACAACTAATCGACAACGGTCATGTACGTGAAAGCTTAAGCCCTTGTGCCGTCCCCATTATACTTGTGCCTAAGCCCGATGGAAGCTTCCGTTTGTGTTCCGATTGTAGACCCATAAATGCTATCACCGTGCGCTATAGACATCCCATTCCTTGCTTAGATGATATGCTTGATGAACTTAGTGGAGCCAACTTTTTCTCAAAAATTGATCTTAAAAGTGGCTATTATCAAATCCACATTCATGAGGGTGATGAATGGAAAACTGCTTTCAAAACAAAATTTGGCCTATATGAGTGGTTGGTTATGCCTATGGGTTTGTCGGAAGCTCCCGGAACTTTTGTGCGTCTCATGCATCATGTACTTCTTCCATACATTGGAATCTTTGTTGTGGTTTACTTCGATGATATTCTTGTGTTTAGCAAAACCATGAAAGAGCATCTTGATCATGTTAAGCTTGTTTTGCAAACGCTTCGAAAGGAAAGTCTTTATGCCAACTTGAAAAAATGCACTTTTGGCGTTGACAAAGTGGTTTTCTTGGGTTTCGTTGTCTCTTCCAAGGGTGTCCATGTTGATGAAACTAAGATCAAAGCAATTAAAACTTGGCCCCAGCCCACCAATTTGCAACAAGTGCGAAGTTTCCTTGGTCTTGCAGGTTTTTATCGCCGCTTTGTGAAAAACTTTAGCACTATTGCAGCTCCTTTGCATGCTTTGAGTAAGAAGAATACTCCTTTTGTTTGGGGACCTTTGCAATCAAACGCTTTTGATGAGCTCAAGTCTTTGCTTACTCATGCTCCGATTCTTTCTTTGCCCAATTTTGACAAAACTTTTGAGGTTCATTGTGATGCAAGTGGTACCGGAATTGGCGGAGTTTTAATGCAAGAAAAACGAGTCATTGCTTATTTTAGTGAAAAACTCTCCGGTGCTCAACTTAACTATCCCGTGTATGACAAGGAATTGTATGCTTTAGTGCGTGTCCTCCATGTTTGGGAACATTATCTTAGACCTCATGAGTTTGTCATCCATACCAATCATGAAACGCTTAAGTACTTAAAAGGTCAAACTAAATTGAACAAGTGTCATGCCAAATGGAGTGAATTTATTGAATCTTTCCCATATGTGATCAAGTACATTAAGGGCAAGGAAAATGTAGTTGCCGATGCACTTTCACGCATATGCACGCTTGTCACCCAACTTGAGTTGAATGTTATTGGCTTTGAGCACATAAAAGATTTATATGCTAGTGATCCATCTTTTGCACCTCATTATGCTAAATGTTTGACGCATACATCTTGGGAACAATATTACCTCAAGGATGGTTATCTTATGAGAGCTAACAAACTATGCATACCCGAGTCTTCTCTTCGTTTGCTCCTTTTGCAAGAGGCTCATGGAGGTGGACTCATGGGACACTTTGGACGCGACAAGACCTTCGCCACGCTCTCCAAGAACTACTTTTGGCTAAAGATGTTTCGAGACGTCTCACGCTTCACCACAAGATGCTCAACATGCCGCAAAGCTAAGTCAAAAGCTCAATCTCATGGTCTTTACATGCCTCTTCCTATTCCTTATCAACCTTGGGAAGACATTAGCATGGACTTTGTACTTGGTTTGCCTAGAACTCAAAATGGAAAGGACTCCGTATTTGTTGTTGTGGACCGATTTTCTAAAATGGCACATTTCATTCCTTGCAACAAGGTAGACGATGCTTCACATATTGCAAATCTCTTTTGTAGGGAAATCTTGCGCCTCCATGGAGTACCAAAGTCAATCGTCTCCGACCGCGACGTCAAGTTCTTGAGTTACTTTTGGAAGACTCTTTGCGCCAAGCTCGGAATCAAGCTCTTGTTCTCATCCGCATACCATCCTCAAACCGACGGCCAAACGGAGGTGACGAACCGGACGCTCTCCACTCTACTTCGCGTGTTGATCAAGAAGAACATCAAGGAGTGGGAGGCATGTCTACCCATCGCCGAGTACGCCTACAACCGCGCAAGACATTCGACGACCGGCAAGTCCCCCTTCGAGGTCGTCTACGGCTTCAACCCATTGTCCCCATTGGACATTCTACCTCTACCTCTACAAGAGCGCACCAACCTCGATGCAAGTGCCCGTGCAAGCTACATCAAGAAGATGCATGAAGATACAAGAAACACCATCGAGCGCCAAGTACAATGACTAGCGACCAAGCTCAACATCAACAAGCAACCCATGATCTTCAACATAGGCGATCTCGTGTGGCTACACCTTCGCAAGGAACGCTTCCCCAACGAACGAAAGTCCAAACTTCTACCTCGAGCCGATGGACCCTTCAAGGTGTTAGCACGCTACAACAACAACGCCTACAAGCTCGACCTACCAATCGACAAGTACAACGTGAGCGACACCTTCAACGTCAAAGACCTCTCGCCTTTCCATGGTGATGAAGATCTAGATCCGAGGTAGGATCCTTTCGAAGGGAGGGGATATGATGCGGAGCATCCTTCCATCATCCCCATGGACTCTACATCAACACATCCAACCCCACAAGGACCTATGACTCGAGCACGTGCAAGAGCTCTTGAAACCGAGGTGACATCACTCCTCTCACAATTCCCCTTCGATTCACATGAGACATGGTTACTACCTCAAACGGAAATGCTATGCATACTCAGGTACCAAGGAGTCAACCATGAAGAGGCTAGGAAGCAAGGAGAACCGGAAGCGGAAGACATGCGAGAAGATGGAGAGGAAAAAGTACAAAGGACCAGGGTGGCCGGACGATCCGGACGGCGTCCCGGACGATCCGGACAGAGCCCGGACGATCCGGACCCCGGCCCGGACGATCCGGCTAAATCAACCGAGGATTACCGAAGCTCCAACCTGAAGCCGGATCATCCGGACCAAGTCCCGGATCATCCGAACCCGGCCCGGATGTTCGGGCCTCCAGCTGGACATCCGGCCCTGCGCGACCACCAGCCGACCCTCCGGCTCATCCGGGCCTCCACCCGGATCATCCAGACCAGCCCGGATCATCCGGACCCTCGTCCGGATCATCCGGCCAGCGCCTGCGCGCGCGTGTTGGGCTGAGCCCATGTACCCCTTCGCCCCCAACTCTATATATAGGACCCCATCTCCTCACTTTGAGACTTAGCATTGGATTAGCTCATATTTGTGTGAGAGCCTTTGCTCATCCACTCGGTTACTTCTCCTTGGGGATCAGGACCTCCTCAGAGAAGATCCCCCTGCGGATTCAAGACCCCTATCTAGGGAAGAACATCAAGGCCTCCTCTTGGAGATGAACGGTTCCTTTGTATCCTTACCTTTGTTGACTATGTATCTTGTGGATCTCATATGTGTGTGGTGATCTAGCACTTGTGTGATTGATTCCTTGTTGGTTGAGTGATTCCCTCTCGTTTTCCCCGTGTTTCCCCTTGTGCTTCCGCGTGTTCTTCGTGATTCCCCCCGTAGGATCCACTCCAAACGTGAAAGATCGACGCTATAGGGTTCCACCCTACATCAGTATCCCTCCCAAATGATGTTGCTCCTACTACTCATTGTGATGATGATAATTGCTATACTATTGGTGCTATCATTATTTTTAATGATGAGAGTGATTATGCTTATGATATGAAAGGGCCCAAGCTTGGGGAAGCTATGTTTGATGAGGATGAAATATTTGAGAATATATTTGCTGGAATTAATGTTTGTCTCAAGCTTGGGGATGCTATGTTTAATGAATATGATATTTTTAGCATCCCAAGTTTTGATATGCAAAGTTGTTATGATGATAGCATGCCTCCTACCTATGATGATTATATTGATGAAAGTGGGTTCGGAAGAGAGTCAACTTTAGGAAGTAGTGATCCCACTATTTTGGAGGATGTTGAATTTTATTGTGATGAATACGAAAGTGGATTTGGAAGAGTGTCAACTTTATTTAGTGATTCCACTATCTTGGGAGAGGTTTCAATCGATTATGATGAGAACGAAGTTGCTACTTATGATGATTATTGTGATGAAACTTATGCTATAAAAAGTAGTGATGATTATATTTACAAATCTTGTCATGATTATGATTACCCTTTTCTGAACATTACTCTTTTAATGTGGAAACAATTTTTAGTGTTCAAGTCTCTTATGATACTCCCACTATTATTCATGAGAAGAATTTTACTTATGTGGAGAGTAATAAATTTTCTATGCTAGTAGATCATGAAAAGAATGCTTTAGGTGCTGGTTATATTGTTGAATTCATTCATGATGCTACTGCAAATTATTATGAGGGAGGAACATATGCTTGTAGGAATTGCAATAATATCAAGTTTCCTCTCTATGTGATTAAAGTTTTGAAGTTATGCTTGTTTTGCCTTCCTATGCTAGTTGATTATTGTTCCCATAAGTTGTTTGCTCACAAAATCCCTATGCATAGGAATTGGGTTAGACCTAAATGTGCTAGTCATATTCTTCATGATGCTCCCTTTATGTTTCAATTCTTATGTCTTATGTGAGCATCATTGAAATCATCATGCCTAGCTAAGGGCGTTAAACGACAGCGCTTGTTGGGAGGCAACCCAATTTTATTTTAGTTTCTTGCTTTTTGGTTCTGTTTAGTAATAAATAATCCATCTAGCTTCTGTTTCGATGTGGTTTTGTGTTTTAATTAGTGTTTGTGCCAAGTAGAACCTTTGGGAAGACTTGGGTGAAGTCTTTATGATCATGCTGTAAAAAACAGAAATTTTAGCGCTCACAAGATGAGCTAGAACTTTTTACTGGAGAGTGCTATTTAGTTGATTATTTTTGAAGATGATTACTAGAAAAATTCCTCAGGTCCACAAATTTATTTTAGAATTTTTTAGTTCCAGAAGTTTGCGTTAGTTACAGATTACTACAGACTGTTGTTTTTGACAGATTCTGTTTTTATTGTGTTGTTTTCTTATTTTGATGAATCCATGGCTAGTAAAATAGTTTATAAACCATAGAGAAGTTGGAATAAAGTAGGTTTAACACCAATATAAATAAAGAATGAGTTCATTACAGTACCTTGAAGTGGTGTTTTGTTTTCTTTCGCTAACGGAGCTCACGAGATTTCTGTTAAGTTCTGTGTTGTGAAGTTTTCAAGTTTTGGGTAAAGATTCGATGGCTATGGAATAAGGAGTGGCAAGAGCCTAAGCTTGGGGATTCCAAAGTAACCCCATGGTAATATTCAAGGACAACTAAGAGCCTAAGCTTGGGGATGCCCCGGAAGGCATCCCCTCTTTCGTCTTCGTTCATCGGTAACTTTACTTGGAGCTATATTTTTATTCACCACATGATATGTGTTTTGCTTGGAGCGTCATTTTCTCTTGTTAGTATTTGCTTGATGTTATTTAGAATAATGTTTTGCATCTTTAGATTCAATAAAAAAGTCAAGGATAGCCTTTGCCATGCTTATTTTGCTAGTATACATGTTGCTGTTTGAAAACACAAAGTTTACCGCTGTTGCAAAAATTCCCTAGAAAAGTCAGAGCATGATAAAATGTTGAAACTTTTTGCATAATGAGATCTGATAAATTTACTACAGTGGTAATTTTATTTCATAATTTTTGGAGTTAGGGAAGTATTGATACTCTTGCACTCTTTACATACTATACTGTTTTGGCAGATTGCTGTTATGTGTGCGTTGTTTGCATATGTTTGATTCTTTAATGATTCTATTTGAGGATAGGAGTATTAAATATGCAGAGGCATTTAGTATGAAATGTTGAATAATAATGTTGGTTATTTTTTACAGTAGAAAATGATAAGGTTTTGCATTGGTTTATACTAACCTATCTCACGAGTTCTTGTTGAGTTTGTTGTGAATGAAGCTTTTGATAAAAAGAGAAACCATGATATGAGAGGAATTAAGGAGACACAAAAGTTCAAGCTTGGGGATTCCCAAGGCACCCCAAGATAATATTTCAAGAAGTCTCAAGCATCTAAGCTTGGGGATGCCCCGGTAGGCATCCCACCTTTCTTCTTCAACAACTATCGGTTAGTATCGGTTGAGCCTAAGTTTTTGCTTCTTCACTTGAGTTGTGCTATCCTTGCAATGTAGTTTTCTTTAGCTTTGCTTGATGTTTGAATAAAGTACCAAGATCTGAAATTCCTAAATGTTAGAGAGTCTTCACATAGTTGCATAATTATTCAACTACTCATTGATCTTCACTTATATCTTTCGGAGTAGTTTGTTGTTTGCTCTAGTTCTTCACTTATATCTTTTAGAGCACGATGGTAGTTTTATTTTGGAGAAATATATGAACTCTCATGCTTCACTTAGATTATTTTGAGAGTCGTTAATAGCACGGTAATTTGCTTAATATTAATATACTTGGTATTCAAGATATGTGAAACTTTCTTATGAGTGTGTTGAATACTAAGAAAAGTTTGATGCTTGATAATTGTTTTGAGATATGGAGGTAGTGATATTAAAGTCATGCTAGTTGGGTGATTATGAATTTAAAGAATGCTTGTGTTGAAGCTAGCAAGTCCCGTAGCATGCACGTATGGTTAAAGTTGTGTAACAAATTTGAAACATGAAGTGTACCTGACTTGTGCATCCTTATGAGTGGCGGTCGGGGACGAGCGATGGTCTTTTCCTACCAATCTATCCCCCTAGGAGCATGTGCGTAGTACTTGATTTTTGATGACTTCTAAATTTTTGCAATAAGTATATGAGTTCTTTTGACTAATGTTGAGTCCATGGATTATACGCACTTTTACCTTTTCGCCATTGCTAGCCTCTTCGGTACCGTGCATTGCCCTTTCTCACCTTGAGAGTTGGTGCAAACTTCGCCGGTGCATCCAAACCCCGTGATACGATACGCTCTATCACACATAAACCTCCTTATATCTTCCTCAAAACAGCCACCATACCTACCTATTATGGCATTTCCATAGCCATTCCGAGATATATTGCCACGCAACTTTCCACCGTTCCATTCATCATCATCATGACATACGTTACTTTTGTCATATTGCCATTGCATGGTCATGTAGTTGACATCGTATTTGTGGCAAAGCCACCATGCATTATTTTTCATACATGTCACTCTTGATTCATTGCACCATCCCGGTACACCGCCGAAGGCATTCATATAGAGTCATATCTTGTTCTAGTTTCGAGTTGTAATCCTTATGTTGTAATCAATAGAAGTGTGATGATCATCATTATTAGAGCATTGCCCAAAAAGAAAAAAGAAGAAGAAAAAGAAGAAAGGCCAAAAAAAAGAAAGGCCCAAAAAAATTAAAAAAATTAAAAAGGGCAATGCTACTATCTCTTTTTCCACACTTGTGCTTCAAAGTAGCACCTTGTTCTTCATATAGTGAGTCTCATATATTGTGCTTCAAAGTAGCACCTTGTTCTTCATGTAGTGAGTCTCATAAATTGTCTTTTTATACTAGTGGGAATTTTTCATTATAGAACTTGGCTTGTATATTCCTACGATGGGCTTCCTCAAATGCCCTAGGTCTTCATGAGCAAGCGAGTTGGATGCACACCCACTAGTTCTCTTTTGTTGAGCATTTATAGCTCTAGTGCATCCGTTGCATGGCAATCCCTACTCCTCATGTTGACATCAATTGATGGGCATCTCCATAGCCCATTGATTATCCTCGTCAATGTGAGACTTTCTCTTCTTTTTTGTCTTCTCCACACAATCCCCATCATCATATTCTATTCCACCCATAGTGCTATATTGATGGCTCACACTCATGTATTGCGTGAAGGTTGAAAAAGTTTGAGATTATTTAAGTATGAAACAATTGCTTGGCTTGTCATCAGGGGTATAGAAGTTGGGAACATCTTTGTGTGACGAAAATGAAGCATAGCCTAACTATATGATTTTGTAGGGATGAACTTTCTTTTGCCATGTTATTTTGAGAAGACATGATTACTTTAATTAGTATGCTTGAAGTGTTACTATTTCTTTTATCAATATGAACTTTTATTTTGAATCATTCAGATCTGAATATTCATATCACAAGTAAGAAGAATTACATTGAAATTATGCCAAGTAGCACTCCGCATCAAAAATTCCTTTTTTATCATTTACCTACTCGAGGATGAGCAGGAATTAAGCTTGGGGATGCTTGATATGTCTCCAATGTATCTATAATTTTTGATTGCTCCATGCTATATTATCTACTGTTTTGGGCAATATTGGGCTTTATTATCCACTTTTATATTATTTTTGGGACTAACCTATTAACCGGAGGCCCAGCCCAGATTTGCTGTTTCATGCCTATTTCAGTGTTTTGAAGAAAAGGAATATCAAACGGAGTCGAAACGGAACGAAATCAACTAGAGAAGTTATTTTTGGAAGGAAAGCCACCCGATCAACTTGGAGTGCACGTCAGAAAAGAAGGGAGGTGCTCACGAGGGTGGGGGCGCGCCCACCCCCATGGGGCGTGCCCCCTGCCTCGTGGCCCCCCCTTCGGTCCACTGACGTACTTCTTTCACCCATATATACCTACGTATCGTAAAACTTCCAGAACAGAAGATAAATCGGGAGTTCCGCCGCCGCAAGCCTCTGTAGCCACCAAAAACCTCTCGGGAGCCCGTTCCGGCACCCTGCCTGAGGGGGAACCCATCACCGGTGGCCATCTTCATCATCTTGGCGCTATCCATGACGAGGAGGGAGTAGTTCACCCTCGGGGCTGAGGGTATGTACCAGTAGCTATGTGTTTGATCTCTCTCTCTCTCTCTCTCGTGTTCTCCCTCATGTTCCCTCTATGGCACGATCTTGATGTATCCCGAGCTTTGCTATTGTAGTTGGATCTTATGATGTTTCTCCCCCTCTACTCTCTTGTGATGAATTGAGTTTCCCCTTTGAAGTTATCTTATCGGATTGAGTCTTTTATGAGAACACTTGATGTATGTCTTGCCGTGCTTATCTGTGGTGACAATGGGATATCATGTGCCACTTGATGTATGTTTTGGTGACCAACTTGCGGGATCCGCCCATGAACCTATGCATAGGGGTTGGCACACGTTCTTGACTCTCCGGTAGAAACTTTGGGGCACTCTTTGAAGTACTTTGTGTTGGTTGGATGAATCTGAGATTGTGTGATGCATATCGTATAATCATGCCCACGGATACTTGAGGTGACAATGGAGTATCTAGGTGACATTAGGGTTTTGGTTGATTTGTGTCTTAAGGTGTTATTCTAGTACAAACTCTTTTATAGATTGATCCGAAAGAATAACTTTGAGGTGGTTTCGTACCCTACCATAATCTCTATGTTTGTTCTCCGCTATTAGTGGCTTTGGAGTGACTCTTTGTTGCATGTTGAGGGCTTGTTATATGATCTATCTATGTTATTATTGTTGAGAGAACTTGCACTAGTGAAAGTATGAACCCTAGGCCTTGTTTCCTATCATTGCAATACCGTTTACGCTCACTTTTATCTTTAGTTACCTTGCTGTTTTTATTATTTCAGATTACAAAACCTATATCTACCATCCATATTGCACTTGTATCACCATCTCTTCACCGAACTAGTGCACCTATACAATTTACCATTGTATTGGGTGTGTTGGGGACACAAGAGACTTTTTGTTATTTGGTTGCAGGGTTGTTTGAGAGAGACCATCTTCATCCTACGCCTCCCACGGATTGATAAACCTTAGGTCATCCACTTGAGGGAAATTTTCTACTATCCTACAAACCTATGCACTTGCAGGCCCAACAACGTCTACAAGAAGAAGGTTGTGTAGTAGACATCAGAAAGCTTCATGAGAAGGCTCACCCTCCCACGACCATCATCTACTCGAAGAGGCCCTTGGAGCTCCTTCACATGGATCTCTTTGGACCTCCATCCTTTGATAGTCTTGGACGTAGAAAGTATTGCTTGGTGATTGTGGATGATTATTCAAGATACACTTGGGTATACTTCTTCAAGAGGAAGAGTGAGACTCAACAAACCGTCATCGACTTTGCAAATGAAGCTCAACGTCAACATGATGCAAAGATCTTGACAATAAGGAGTGACAACGGCACCGAGTTCAAGAACTACACCTTGGATGAGTTTCTTAGTGATGAGGGGATCAAGCATCAATATGCTACACCATATACCCCTCAACAAAATGGTGTCACGGAGAGGAAGAACCGGACGTTGATGGATGCGGCAAGGACCATGATGGCGGAGTTCAAGTCTCCATACAACTTTTGGGATGAAGCCATCAACACAGCGTGTCATGCATCCAATCGGCTCTATCTCCGCAAAGGCTTGAACAAGACTCCCTATGAAATACTCACCGGTAACAAGCCCAATCTCAAGTACTTCTGGGTGTTCGGGTGTAAGTGTTTCATTCTCAAGAAAGGTGTTCGTTTGACTAAATTTGAGGCTAGATCTTATGAGGGCATATTTGTTGGTTATGCTACAAACTCTCATGCTTACCGTGTCCTCAACAAGTCCACCGGACTCATTGAGGAGACGTGTAACGTAGAGTTTGACAAAAATAACGGCTCCCAAGTGGAGCAAAGTGGTACTTGTGATGTAGGTGATGAAATTCCTCCCCAAGCCATAAGAAGAATGGGTGTGGGTCCTATCCTACCCATTGAGGAACCCCTTGTGGCTGAAGGAGAAGGACAATGCTCCACTCAAGTGGAGCCATCACCTCCCAAGACCCACACGCTTCAGAAGAACAAAGTGAAGGCCCTCAACCTCGTGAACAAGACCAAGAACAAGATCAACCTCAAGATGGTGGTGAACCACCAAATGATGCCCAAGGTCAAGGTCTCCCCCTCGATCAAGTTCAAGATCAAGAGCAAGCTCAAGATCTAGAACAAACTCAAGAAGGCGCTCAAGATAATCAAGTTAACCCTCCTCCTTCCACATCCGAGGAGGAATTAGAGCGTCATGCCATGAAGATTGCTTCCAAGCTCACCACCAAAGGTCATCTCATGGAGAATGTGGTTGGAAGCCTAATAAAGGGGGTAAGCACTCGTAGACAATTAGCAAACTATTGTGAGCATCACACATTTGTCTCTTGTGTTGAACCCCAAAAGGTCTATGAGGCACTCGAAGATCCGGATTGGCTCAATGCCATGCATGAGGAACTCAACAACTTCGAGTACAACAAGGTGTGGAGATTGGTGCCAAGGCCGTTGGGGAACCACAACGTCATTGGAACCAAGTGGATATTCAAGAACAAGCAAGATGCTCATGGGAACATCATTCGCAACAAGGCAAGATTGGTAGCACAAGGCTACTCCCAAGTCGAGGGTATCGACTACGGTGAAACCTTTGCTCCCGTTGCTCGCCTTGAATCCATTCGTTTGTTGATTGCTTATGCTTCCCATCACAACTTTAAGTTACAACAAATGGATGTGAAAAATGCTTTTCTTAATGGTCCTATTAATGAGTTGGTTTATGTCAAGCAACCCCCCGGGTTTGAGAATCCCTACTTCCCGGATCATGTGTATCAACTTGATAAGGCACTCTATGGCCTTAGACAAGCCCCACGTGTGCGGTATGACCACCTTACCGAGTTGTTACAAGATCGTGGATTTGAGGTGGGCCAAATCGATCCCACTCTTCTTACTAAGAAGGTCAAAGGGGAGTTGTTTGTATGCCAACTTTATGTTGATGATATTATCTTTGGTTCCCCTAACAAAACTTTCAATGAGGAATTTGCCGCTCTCATGACCTCTAAGTTCAAGATGTCGTCGATGGGAGAGTTGAAGTTCTTCCTCGGTTTCGACATCAAGCAAAGAAGAGAAGGTACTTTCATACATCAAGCCAAATACACTCAAGACATGCTAAAAAGATTCAAGCTAAGCGATGTCAAGCCGGCTTCAACTCCAATGCCTACCATGTGCCAACTTGACATTGATCCCAATGGTAAAGCGGTGGATCAAAAGGTATATCGCTCCATGATTGGCTCCTTGCTTTACCTTTGTGCATCTAGACCGGATATCATGTTGAGTGTGGGAATGTGTGCACGGTTTCAAGCCGCACCGAAGGAAAGCCACTATGTGGCGGTCAAGCGAATCTTTCGATATTTGGCTCATACCCCAAACTTTGGCTTATGGTACCCAAGAGGAGAAAACTTCAAGCTTGAAGGATATACGGATTCTGATTGGGCGGGAGACAAAGTGGATAGGAAGTCCACTTCCGGAGGGTGCCAATTTCTTGGTTGCTCTTTGGTGAGTTGGTCTTCCAAGAAGCAAAGTTGCGTGTCTCTCTCGTCCACCGAAGCGGAATATGTGGCGGACGGTAGTTGTTGTGCACAACTCTTATGGATGAGGCAAACTTTAAAGGAGTACGGTGTCATTTGTGACAAAGTGCCTCTTTGGTGTGATAATGGAAGTGCCACCAAGATTTCTCTCAACCCGGTGCAACTTTTCAAGACGAAGCATATTGAGATTCGGTATCACTTCATCCGGGATCACATTAGGCAAGGGGAGATCGATCTCAAGTATGTCAACACTCATGATAACCTTGCAGATATTTTCACGAAGCCCTTGGATGAAGCAAGATTTCGCGAGTTAAGGCATGAGCTAAATATCATTGATTTGAGCAATGTGACTTGAACCCTTGCACACCCCTCCTCATTCAACATGTTGTCTAGTTTAGTTGTAGGCATGGACATAGGGGGAGTGTTGTTCTCTCAATGAACTCTTCCTCCCCCCCATTATGCATAAATTGATTATGTCCTTCTTTTTAACCATCTTCGATGGTTTATGTGCTTCACGGACGAGTTTTGGTCATGGGCCCAAGGTTAAAATCTTCGCGGCGCCATACCTCTTGACTTAAACATAGGTGGCCTCGGCCACCGCCCTCTCTTGAAGAGGTGTGTCTTGGCCTCTTGCTAGTGTGTTCGCTGTCGAGTTAGCCTTTCCTCCGTTTTCTTGCCGTTGGTTTTCCGTTTCTTTTTTAGCTTAGCCATGCTGTCTAGTGGCCTTGAGTTGCTGGGAGGTACTACCGCTGGTGGTGCGCGGTACTACCGCTGCGGGGCGGGGCCTGTCGTGGTTCTAAGTCTGACAGTAGAGTGGGGGGTAGGTATGGAGAGGCAAGGTCCTAGCTATGGAGAGGTTGTAAACACAAGAGATGTACGAGTTCAGGCCCTTCTCGGAGGAAGTAAAAGCCCTACGTCTCGGAGCCCGGAGGCGGTCGAGTGGATTATGTGTATATGCGTTACAGGGGTGCGAACCCTTCTGCCTGTGGAGGGGGGTGGCTTATATAGAGTGCGCCAGGACCCCTGCCAGCCCACATAATGAAGGGTTTAAAGTACATTAAGTCCGGGGCGTTACTGGTAACGCCCCACATAAAGTGTCTTAACTATCATAAAGTCTACTTAATTACAGACCGTTGCAGTGCAGAGTGCTTCTTGACCTTCTGGTGGTCGAGTGAGTCTTCACGGTCGAGTCCTCCAAGTTAATCGAGTAGACTCCTCATAGGTCGACTGGAAGGTGATCTCTTCTAAGGGTGTCCTTGGGTAGGGTACTTAGATCAGGTCTATGACCCTACCCTAGGTACACGACTCCATCATTAGCCCCCGAATGGATTGAGGCTTGAGTGAGGAAGGAGTTGATGTTGTTTCCGACTGGCTTTTGCATACTGGTCATGCGTTGTTTTGGACCAAGGATTTCTTTGTTGATAACGAGCAACTTTTCTTCAGTCGACTCGGTCCATTCTTTTCTTTCGTTGAGTGATTTTTTTGGACTTCGATGATTTCCGAGCGACGGATCGCAGGAAATCCCGCGTCTGACAGACCGATCTGCCGTTTGCGGATTCTGCGGGATATGAAATTTGGGGAAGCGCGTGAAGCGGGGCGGACCGCGGCGCTCGGATGGGATAGAGCATAGATGCCTCGATTCCTGCGCCGCCTTTTTCGCCATGTATCACGTCCGCGCGACTGTTTCGGGATGTGATTAGATCGACCGGGCCCACCTGTCATCCACTCGGAAGGGATCTTATAAATGCGCCCGGTGAGGGTTTTTGAACAGTACCTCTGCATTCCTTCTCTGCTCTCCTCGTCTCCGCCCAACGCGCCTGCTCTTGCCTCCGCACAGCCTCTCCTCGCGCGTCTCGCCGGCAGCCATGGTGAAGGAGAAGACGGCGGCGCTGGAACGCGCGAAGAAGGCATCGGCGACGGAGAAGGCGAAGGGGAGATCCACCAGCCGCGGCGGGTCTTCGTCCAGATCCCGTCTGCCGAACGGCTGGGTCCAGGGAGATTGGATCCGATCGACCATTACGGAGAAGGATCTCCTCGACATGGCCAACGACAGTCTGATCCCCCACGGAGCTGCAAGGCTTCCGGGGAAAGAATGGCAGCCCCAGCCGGAAGAGGGTGAGTGCGTGCTTCTGGCTACCCACGTCGACCGCGGATTTTCTTTGCCACCGAGTGTTTTCTTCCGTGGTTTTTTGAACTTCTTTGGAGCGCAACTCCACCACTTCACCCCGAATTCTATCGCCTATCTTGCCGCGTTTGTGTCCATGTGTGAGAATTTTCTGGGCTGTCGACCGCACTGGGGCTTGTTCAAGCACATATTCACGTGTCGCTCCCAGACCGTGAAGAAGGCGAGCCCAGGCGACGAAAAGACCCAAGTTGTCCAGATGTGTGGTGGTCTGGGGATCCAGATGAGGAACAAGAGCACCTTCCCAGCCATGTCGTTTCCCGAGTCAGTCAGAGGCTGTCAGTCGACCTGGTTCTACTACCAGAATGAGCTGACACCGGGGCAGTCGAGTGGACTCCCTCAGTTTACCATGGACCGAGTGAACAAACCTTCTTCACTGAAGGTGATTCCGGAGGAGAAAGCTGACGTGAAGATGCTGATGGAGCGTGTAGTTCAGCTGGTTTGAGATGGAGTAACTGGCATGGATCTCTTGGAAGTTTTCCTTAGGCGGCGTATCCAGCCTCTTCAGTTCCGGAGCCATTGCATGTGGTTGTACTGCGGGACTGAAGATGAGACTCGAATCCACCCAGAAGAAGTCGACGATGCCACGTTGGAGAGGTGGATGGCTGCGGTCACTGGGAACAAGGATAACCCCCATGGAGCCAGAAGGATTCCTCCACTCGACCAACACAGCTTCCAGACAAGGTACGTTCACTCTTCCTTCCATTGTATTCTTGTCATATTTATTTCTGTTTTCTCCGCAAATTGGTCGATTGATCTTTGTCTTGATGTCCATCAGGTCCTCACCGAGCTGTACTCGATGCCCAATGGAGCTCAGGATCCGACTGAAGAGGGAGAAGCAAGCGGGGGCGAGAGCCAGGAGGAGTGGGACTTGGATGCCGCCGAAGATGATGATGAAGATGATGATGATGAAGAGGAAGGAGAAGAGGAGGAGGAGGTCGCACCATCGCGCTCGGAAAGGCGGTCGAAGCTTGTTCATGACCCTGCGACTGAACGTGGTAAGGGGGTTGCGACTGTCGGGCAGTCGACCAAGCGCCCCCGGACCACTTCTCCGGTGCCGACTGAAAAGGCGCCGAAGCAGTCCAGGGTGGCCCCGTCAAAGCCGACCAAGCTCCTGCCGAAGATGAAGATGTCCATCCCCACCATATCAGGGTAAACATGCTGCTTAAGTCTTCTTGTTTTGTGTGAGCTTTATCTCTGATTGACACTTAAGTTAACCGACTGATTCTTTGGAATTGCAGTGCTGGTACTTCTGAGACCTCAGTCAGGGCTGATGACCATGAGATGGAGGATGCAGCAACCTCAAACCCTGGTACTATATTCTTAACTCCGTTTTTAGTCGATTGACTCTTTGTCCCTAATTCTGATTCTTTTCTGTAGTCTCATCCGATGTCGTTATCACTCTTCCTGATGATGATGACGATGAGGAACCACTGAAGCACAGGAGGAGCAGGAAAGCGTCTGCCGGCAGGGTCGCCCAGGATGTGACGGCGCCCGAGACTCTGGTCGCGGAGGAGGAGAACACCACTCGACACACCGTGTCTTTCGCGGTGCCGTTGACGAGTGCTCATCCTGCTTCGTCGAGTGCTGCACAACCTTCTCTCTTCACGACGCACCACGTCCCAGAGGACCAAGCTAGCGCTGTGAAGGAAGCAATACGCCAAGCAGGGGTCATGATGGAGCAGGTGAAGGCCATCCGGGAAGCAAGTCAGGCAGCTTATGACGCCAGCTCCGCTCTTCAAAGCAATGTTCAGGTCAGTCGACCATCGCTTGTTCTGTTAGGATATGCTATCAAAAACTTTTCTTTTCGGAATCTATAGCAGTCACCCACTGGGTGTGTCGATTGAAACTCCGTGTTAGCGGGGGCACGCTGAGTGCACCCACTGGGTGTAGTCCCCAAGGCTAAGGTCGACTGCTGGCAGTCGGCCTTAGGCTTTATAAGTAAAGTATTTCCGTCGTTCGACTGAGGCGAATGGATTTCTCAAACCGGTGGGGGCACGCTGAGTGCACCCACTGGGTGTAGTCCCCGATACTGTGGTCGACTGCTTGCAGTCGATTACAGTCTTAAAGAATACGTCTTGTCTTTTTTTTGTGGGTCGACTGGTCGACTCTGTCTTTAATAGAACTAGTGGGGGCACGCTGAGTGCACCCACTGGGTGTAGTCCCCGAGACTACGGTCGAATGTTTGTATTCGGCTGTAGTCTTAGAAATGCATGATTTTTTCTTTTCCACTCAGAAGTGAATTATCCTTGACATTTTGTTGATTGGTTTTTTGCAGAAATCCTGTGACCTTGCGGCTCGTTACACCGAGCTGGAAAACAAGCACATTCAGCTCGAGCTGGATTTGAAGCTGGTTCAGGAGAATTTGACGAAGGCAAAGGAGGAGACCAAAGGTATGTTTGGTGAGACCTCGACGACTGCTTTTTTCCTTCATTTGTTTCAAAATCTGATCTTGCTGTAATTTGCAGGTAAGGTGAAGGAGGCCCAGAAGAAAAAAGACCTTGAGCTAGCTGAGAAGATCAAGCTTGCTGACGAGAAGTTAGCTTCAGTCACCAAGCTCGAACAAGAAAATACTAATCTGAAAGCTGCTCTTGCGATTGCCAACAAGGAAGTCAGTCGACTGAAAACTGACAAAGCTGCCCTGACCGACAAGGTCAGTCAGTTGACTGGGAAGAAAAATGATCTGGAGGCCTTCCTAAATGGACTTGCCAAGAAGTTGTTCCTTATGCTCGAAGGTAATCCTTTACGCTCGACAATAATTTTCAACTATGATCTTTCCATTCGACCATTGTCTTGACTCGGTGATTGTCCTTGCAGAATTTTGGCAAAACTTTGAAGAAGAGACTAGCCAGCTGGAACCAAACCTTGACCCCGTCAATTCTCCGGTGAACGATGAAGTTGCCATGAATGTTTTCCGACTGGAGTCCCGTGTTGCAGCTGTCGTGGACTATCTTGCAAGGTTGAAGGTCGCCACTTCTCGCATCGACTCAACGCTCTGGCCCAGGGAGACACTCCAGAACGACCTCGAGTCGCCGATGGCTCAATTGAACACGGTTCCTGGTCGAGTGCAGGAGTGGAAAAAGTCCTCGGCTCGGTGCGGTGCAGATGTTGCTCTGTGTCTGGTCCGAGTCCACTGCAAAGATGCGCGAGAAGACAAGCTGGCGGCTCTCCGGGTGGCCAACACCAAGAAACACGACTTCAGGTCCTTCATGGAAACCTTCATCGCTTCTGCCACTCGGATCGCAGACGGAATTGACCTTGATGAGTTCGTTGCACCTTCCAGCCCTCCACAGGAGGGGTAAAAAACTTCTTTAAGCTCGACACTTTAAATTTGCCTCGGTATGCCGAGTGAATTTGTAACCAATAAACCTTAACAGGCTTAGCGCCTGAGCACTTTCGGTTCCTTTAGGTATCGATCTGAACTTGGATTTGATGTTTGAATATGATTGCTTTTGGCTCGAAATGTCTTTTGCAGGTTCAAAGCAAGACGCTCACTGCAGTCGACTTGTTCCTTAATTCACTTAGGCGAGCGCTGGGCTGCAGCTAAGCCCCCAAGTAAGAGGTTTACTCTTCACTCGGTAGGATTTTTATATCTTAGGCGAGCACTGGGCTGCAGCTAAGCCCCCGAGTGAGAGGTTTGCTCTTCACTCGGCAGGATTTTTATATCTTAGGCGAGCACTGGGCTGCAGCTAAGCCCCGAGTGAGAGGTTTACTCT